>NW_005842569.1:924933-935236 GCF_000455745.1 Alligator sinensis | reverse complement strand
CATGATCCCAGGGTCTTTGAAAGACAATATCAGATTCCTGGCTGCCAAAGTGTTAGTCATTCCCAACATAGTAGATCTGGAAAGTTCTCTTTTAGAAAACATACCCAGGAATCCAGTGACCCTTCTAACTGTGGCTTTAATTTTTTTGATCTATTGTCTCTTGGCAATCTGGGCCACGAGAAAAGACAGGGTTGATAAACTCAGCAGAGACAGAGTTATAGTTTTGCCTGACAATGATCCTTTTGATAAAGTATGCTTCTTAGTCACTTTATACACAGGCAGTCGCTTTGGGGCTGGAACCACAGCAGATGTTTTTCTTCAACTCATAGGCCAACGTGGCATCAGCGATGTGCATTGCTTACAGCACCCAAATTATCCATTTTTGCTTCGTGGAGGTACAGATACTGTTTTGCTAACTACCAAGAATTATTTGGGAGACATTTATGCTTTGCGGGTCTGGCATAACAATGCAGGGTCTTCTCCAGATTGGTTTTTAAGCCGAGTCAAAGTTGAAAATATGTACACTAGAGAATATTGGTTGTTCATTTGCAGAAAATGGCTTGCTCTTGGCAAAGAGGATCATTTGCTGGACAGGACATTTGTTGTTACAAATCAAAAAGCACCTTTAGTAAAAAAGGACTATTTCTTGATAAATTTTGCAAATGACTTGATAGATAATCACATATGGTTTTCTGTTTTTGCTCAAGTTGTCACCGGCTCTTTCAACAGGCTCCAAAGATTGTCTTGCTGTTTGGCAGGATTGTTATTGACTCTGCTCATAAACATTATGTTTTTTAATGTTGAGAAGAATGAAGACTATTCAATAGAAATACGGTATTTGAGATCAATAGCCACTGGAATTGAAAGCGCTTTGGTTATCATACCGGTGCAAATAATTATAACTGCATTGTTTAAGTACTCCCAGAAGGAGCCACCTTCACAGAGAACAGAGCAGAAGCCCACAGAAGAAAGTTCACCCTTCATGTCTGAAAACCTGAGGAACTGGAGGGAGCGCCTACAAAAATGGTACCTTTCAGAAACTTCAGCACGATCTGCGAGTCCCAGGTCTTTGGAGAACCCATCCTATTCCGGAAGTCCCTACAGTTCACAAGATATTAGGAAGGAAAAAAACGAAAGAAAATCAAATAACTGGAGTAACTGTGCCATTTCTGAGGGTGCTGCAAATGCTATTGCTGCAGAGGAGGAGCAAGTACCAGCTGAGTCAACTCGAGAGCCAAAAACCCGACAGAATCTATCACCAAACACCAATTTCAGCAATAATTATGCAGAACAAAAGGGCGATGGCAGTAGGAAAGAAAGGAGGCCACTAAACATTCCCTACTTGCGCTTTCGCAAGAGGCCAGAGATAATTTTTTCTTGGTGGTGCATCTATGTTTCTTGGGCATTGATCATAGCAGTGGCTGGGGTGTCATCATTTTTCATCATATTATACGGTTTGTCCTATGGCTACCAGACCTCACTGGAATGGCTTGTAGCCTCCATAACATCATTTCTTGAGAGTGTGCTGCTTTTTCAAACCCTCAAAATTGTCCTTCTATCTGCCCTAAGCACAATTAGACCAAAGTACTGTGTACACATCCCATGGTCAACCAGGGAAAACTATCTTGAGATTAAGTTGGATGATGTTACTATGGATGCAGATGAGATGAGAGAAATGCATTGTAAACTTGTGAAAGCCCGAGGCACTAAGCAGTATCAGCCTTTAGAAGAAGACGAGACTGCAATCATGTTGAAAAGAGAGATGATAAAAAACAAAGCTTTCATTTTCCTAAAGGACACCATCAGTCACTTTATCTTTTTAACCCTTGTACTGAATATTGCTTACTCTGAAGAAAACACCAACAGTTTTTACTACAACCAGGTTACCCATAAACAGTTTTCTCTTCAGCTCTCCAGCGTGGCGCAACTAGAACACATTTACTTGTGGATGAATAATGTTTTTCTGCATTTGATCCACAATGACAACCAACCAACCTTTCTTTCAGACAGCTGGTCCAAAATCCTTGGTTTACCAAGGATGCGGCAGGTAAGGGCTAAAAGCACTAAAAAAAAATGTTTCCAGCCTGACAGCTTTGTAAATAAATTTGTGATAAGTGAAAGCCATTGTCTTCCCATATATGGCAGTGACCCCGAAGAGAAAGGTGACCGTGTTAGGTCCTGGACAGAGGCTACCAACAAATCTGTTTTCAGTGATGCCAGCAGCTATGCAGGATTTACTTACCAGTCAAACAGAAATCAATGGACTTATTTTTCATATGGAGAGTTACATACATATGGACCAGGGGGGTACACTTTTTATTTTTTCCCTGAAGAACAACGGCCTAATTCAACCAAAAGGCTGGAAGCTTTACAAAATAGCAGTTGGCTTGATGAAGAGACATGGGCTGTGATTGTTGAACTCACTACATTCAATCCAGATATACATTTGTTTTGCAGTATCTCCATTATATTTGAAGTTTCTTATTTTGGGCTCCTCAATACAAGCTTGTCCGTACATTCCTTTACACTTCCCATTTTCCGCCATCTAACTAAAATCCAAATGTTGGGCTTCTTGGCTGTCCCTGGTTTTCTCTTCATTTATATTGCAGATGAGATTCACGTGATATACCAAAAAAGGAAAGATTATATAAAAAATGTTTCTAATTTGATCAACTTTAGCCTGAAGTCAGTGCTTTTTGTCTTTGTTGCTCTACAAGTTATCAAATTTATGATGGCAGAAGACATAGTCAAGTTTTACTTAATTCACCCATACAATTTCATTCCATTCCATGCAGTGTCTCATGTAGATCAGACCTTGAGGATAACTCTGGGCTTTCTGGCATTTCTCATTGTTTTGAAAACTCTCAGGTATTCCAGATTCTTTTATGATGTTCGCCTGGCACAAAGATCAATCTTGGCAGCTCTTCCTGGAATCTGCTCCATGGCACTTGTGGTGGCAGTGTACTTTTTTGTCTACATGGCATTTGGCTACCTAGCATTTGGCCAGCACGAATGGAATTACAATAATATGATTCATTCAGCTCAGACTATATTCTCCTATTGTGTTTCAGCTTTCGAGGATACTGAATTTATATCCAACCGCTTACTGGGTGGTCTTTTTCTAGCCTCTTTTATGCTGGTGATGATCTGTGTCTTGATTAATTTGTTCCAAGCTGTTATTATGTCTGCCTATGAAGATATGAAACAGCCGGTATATGAAGAACCATCTGATGAGGCAGAAGTGGTTACCTTTCTAGTTCATAAGATGAGAAGGATATGGTATTACATCACCTGTAGGACACCTTCCACAAGTGATCCCGATCTTTTTCATAGTATACTGTATGGACAACCTGAGAGGAGGAACTACCAACATTTAGGGCTCAAAACCAAAAAAATAAATGGAAAGAAAATGGTTTATCTTGTCATATAGATAATGCAGGGTGTTATATGCAGTAAGAACAACTGCAAAGATTGTTCAAATATTACAGAGAAAATAAATTAATTTGCCAGGTGAACACCGAGAACATTTTCTAAAGCAATGTGAGGGAATTCTCAACATTTAACCACTCATGACAAGTTCTCCTATTTATCCCAGAATCCTATGGCCCAATTTCCATGATACTTTAAAACAGGCACCAATTTCTACAATAATTCATAGGTTGCAGGTGAGGGATCAGTTCAGTAGTTTTGGGGTCATTCTTCCCTCTAATGACAATATGATTGCAAATTGGGGCTGATCAAATTTGCTTTGAACAGAGGATTCAAAATGTACCAAGAATTTCTTGACCCACAGTTTGATGGCAACCCTTAACAAACTGCAATCTGAAAATATAAGAAAAAATAGGACAACTTTTAGTAAGTCCACTTAGCAATTTAAAATACTACTTCAAGCCTAAATTTCCCTAACAAAGGAATTTAACAATGGTATAGTTCTCAAGAAAATTGGTATTGAACAAAAACTCTAAAGCTTAATATTTTCTGCATCTTTTCAGTACAATTTTGTATTTTTCTACTGCACCTGAATATTAGTTAATGTTACCTTTTGCTAAGCGAAGACTATAAGGCCCCATCTATATGTTACACTTAAAGTGTGATTAACCGTTTAATCATGCTGTAACTTGTGACCTAGCTGCAAACTAGCTAGCTTTATCAGCTGCAGGGCCTACAGAGGGGGCAGTGGGGAAAATGCTGCCCATCCCCATATTGCTCACTGCGAGGGCAGTGGGGGGAATGCTGCTACCACTGCAAGCTTAATCAGCTGTGGGACTTGCACCAGTAGGCAGAACACTACCCCTGCTGTGAGCCTTGGCGGCTGCCTGTCTCAGAAGGAGGGCACCAGAGGGAATGCTGCTGCTACTATAAGCCTCTTCAGCTGTGGGGCTTGCAATAGAGGCAGTGGGCAGAACATTGGCACTGCTGTGAGCCTGGCCAGCTGTGGTGCTCACAGCAATGGGAGCTGGTGCAGGGGGAGCCTGGGATTGCAATCCTGGGCTCCCCCAACACCAGCAAAAAGGTGTGATAGGATCTGATGGTGGATCCCACAGTCATGCTGTCTGCCACACATATGTGGTATGGCAGGAGGTGTGACTGTGTGGATTGAGCATCGATCTTATCGCGCCTTTACCTGAACATCTGGACTAGCCCTAAGAGACCAATAGGTACACGCAGGAAGAAAGGATTTGCTTCATCGCATCATACAGAAGAACTGCCTTGAAGCTTGTTAGCTGTATCCCACAGTCATGCCGCCTGCCATGCATGTTTGGCATGGAAGGTGTGACTATATAGATTGAACATCCAATCCTATTACACTCTTACCTGAATGTCTAGATGGGCACAAGAGACCAATAGGTACATGCAAGAAGAAAGGATTTGCTTCATTACATCCTACAGAAGAAATGCCTTGAAGCTTGTTAGATAAAACTCATGATAAACCCTTTTTCTGGTATCTCTATGTTGTTTGCTTTACAAAATTCATGTGGACCAGAATACTTCATCATCCTCATCTCTAAAGATGAGTTTAGTGTGTGTGTGTGTGTGTGTGTGTGTGTGCGCGCGTGCGCGTATGTGTGTGTATATGTGTGTGTGTGTGTTCACATCTTGTGTGGAAACATTGTCTTACTGCATCATTTGAATAAATTCTAAGTCTACGTTCTGTTCCTAGAAGTGGGGGTTTTACCAGACAAACTTCTGATATTACTGAATATTCATAGAGACTTTCTGGTTTGAGTTAATTTTAAAATATTGTCTGAACATGTTGATTTTATTAAATACATTTGTATTACAAGTGTGCATTTTTCTATCAGAAATCAGAAGTAAATTAAACCTTACCAGCTTCCTCAGAACACATGACTATTTCTTGCTAATATAACTACCTAAGTGAGGCTCTGTCAATAACAGGCACTGAATACAGATTCAGACTTTATCTTGTGAAAAGATCAGAGATGGATGTCTCAGCAGCATCTACAGCAGCTAACATTCACATTTTGATGGCTGTGTCCCTTCCACATTTGATTTATAGAGCTAATCATATGATTAATGTTTATGAAGTCACTGAAAGGTGCAAGTAAAACACCTATTCATGAGGCTTGAATATATTTGTGGGGGAATTTTTTATATAGAATATGTTTTGCTATTAATTTTTAATATTCTTTGACTGTCCTCAGTGAGTTGTTTCTCTGATATGATGCATATGTCCTTTTGGGCATAATTATTCTTTTTTCTGCAATTCTGCTATGTGTTATCTACTCCTGGTAGCTCCTATTTCACAGTCCTGCAGACTAACATAAGAAACTAACATATGGAATTGAAGGATCAGAAAAAATCTCATTAGTGAAAATCTAAGTGATCCAGGTGAACATTTGGCCAGGACCTAAAAGTTGTATATGTTATACATAGCTAAGGGAGGATCCATGGGGGGATGTAGTTGCACCTTGCTTTGATTCCTGGTCCACTCAAAGTTTAAAACAAATTGGCAGTGGCAGCATCATTTCTATTCAGGCAGTAGTGAGGGTGTCACATGACTTGGTGGCTCATTGTAGTTTACCTGATTCTTTCTGAACTCTTCATTCCAGCATTAATGACCCTCTCTTCTTTCTTAATGTTTTAAGTTTCCACTAATCAAGCTATTCTTTTTTCTGTAGTTCTGCTGTCTGCTATTTAATCCTGGTAAAGTAGCTCCTATTTCATAGCCCTGCAGTTTGTTTTTAACTCTAGCTAAAAACATTAATTCAGTTGTGGAAACATTAACTCTGGTGAACATTAAAACACATGTGGAAATAACTTCCAGTTATTGGATAGATACACTGTCAAGATGCTTAAG
This sequence comes from Alligator sinensis, assembly GCF_000455745.1. Lineage (NCBI taxonomy): Eukaryota > Metazoa > Chordata > Crocodylia > Alligatoridae > Alligator > Alligator sinensis. The sequence goes on along the minus strand of NW_005842569.1, from coordinate 928,917 downwards.
AAGGCTTGATTTTCTTTCATGATTCTGAAGTTGTACAATTAATTCTAATAACTACAGGACTAAGAAACAATATTTAATTTTTTTTCTTGCCTAGTTTGTTGTGTTTTTAATACGTAACATATGATACAGCAAATGAATGTACAATCCAATGAAGTGATATTTGTTTTTGCTTTGATCTTAAACTGAATAATATAGCCCTGGGTCCCTAGCATATTAGTAAAGCTTTTAATTTCTTTTTACCTGGAGAAAAAAGTGTATGATGCTGCACTGCACCGTTTGTACCCCACTTTTCAAAATCCTAGATGTGCCCATAGTAATAGCTATGGCAATGATTTCGGTTGGCGGGCCACTTAAGTTTTGGTGAGCTGTCGAGGCTCTCACACATAAAATCTTTCAAAAGATATGTTAACAAATTATAGATAAAAAACAAAAAATCATATACTAAAAAGCAAACATCTATTATAACATATTTTAATTTAATTTAAAATATTTTTCATTCTGATTTATGTTTTTTTTAATAGTGTATATAAAGACAATTACATCTATGTTTCTACCATAGACAAAAGATGAATTATTGACTGAGAAAAGTAGTACTTTGTCCCAGTTCACACAGAGTTTTAATGAAAGTGTTGCTATCAATACTGAGGAAATATCATGAATGGAAAAAGAACTCATCAAAACTAGTTCAGAGGAGTCTTTGGTCAGTTACAAACTTGCAGCTGTGACTCACTCAGTCTCTAGTGATGCATACAAATCAGTCAACACTAGAGTCATAACTGCAATCATGCTATAAAGTTTCCTGCAACCAGACTGGCTAGGGAATCAGATTTTATTAGCTGTTTTGGTGATCTGTTATTTGATTTGTTTATAAGAGGCCTTACACAGACATTAGGAGCTCTGTGAACCCAAGAGCTTTATCATAAATAACGATGGTATGTATGTCCAACTTTAACTTGGAGGCAAATGTGACATCAACCTGTTTCTATGCCTCTGGGATGAGTCTGGAGCTGCAAAGCAAAGCCCACCTTTAAACATGAGAGCCAAGGAATAAGAAAGGAGGTCTCCTGAGTTTTCAGTCCATCATTATTTCATCCTTTGCTCATGCCTTACTAAAATTCAGAGATCAGCATCTTTTTTATGAACTTTAACAGCTGCAACTTATTTGAAGTTGAAAGTTTCGTTTAGGGTCTTGTTTAGCTAAAATGCATAATCTAATTTCACAGCCCTATATATTAATATTATCCCTTTATATATATGAATTCAAAACAATCTTTTGACCTCATTAGTTATCATTTAAGATGGGATACTTGTTGGTAGCTATATTGAGTTTGATTATGATCCCAGAGCTCACAAGCATTCCCTTATAATCCTTAATGCTATTTGTGTTAAGAATGATCTCCCCTGCTCTGCCCTAGTCTTCTGGAGATCATTTTTTTCCACATTCACATTATTTCTTCAGGAAATGTACTTTTTATCTTTACAACACTTTACAAACCTTAATTGATAAGTGATTTATTTGATTTCAGGTGTGAAATAGTTTTGACATTTAAGATCATGGTTTTCATATGCCACTGAATAAAGATTGTTGTAAGATCACAGACTATGGTCTTAAGTGCACTTGATCAACAAAAAGGGCCAATTCAAATGCAGCAAGACACAGTAGGCAACACTGAGTACCTGGTCTGTATGCTAAAGAGGACACAGGACAAGAAAAATTCAAATGTCCTTCCTCTAGGCTGCAGAGATGCTGCACTATTGTTATAGCAGCTGCAGAACATCAGGACCTGGATAAATGCCACTACTTCTGTGCCTACAGGGGAGAAGAAACTTGCCGGTAGTGAACCTACAGTTATGGGTCTAATGATTTCACCCCTGTGTGCATGCTGTGTCCTGACATCTGCTCCAACTTACTCCCCACCATATTGGAAATAGGGAGCCCTGACAGCCTGTTGCCCCACTCTCTGTGGGGAAGGGTGCAGACTTGAGTGTTGGTTGGCTACCTCTGAAGGTGGCCGTGTTGGTGAAGGGTATTGTGTGTTTGTGTGCGCATGCATGTGTGTGTGGGATTGGCTTCAGCTGTATTCTGGGCTTTCTGTTCCTGTATAGAGGAAGAAAGAGGTGGTTAGTCAAGTGAGGCAGAAGGCAGGGCAGGTGGTACCCTAGAGACTAACCCAGTCAGTGTGACATGAGCTTTCACTGGTGACAACTTATTTTTGTCAGATGAAGTATCTGATGAAGGAGACTGTTGTCTACAAAACCTCCTGCCTCTCTGAACCAGATAGTCTCTAAGGCATGGATGTTTGTTTCTCTGGGGACAAGTAGCAGCAGCACACTTTGTGCTGCTGCTGCTTATCCCAGGGAACATCTGTGCCATGTGTGCTCTGGTGGGGTAGGGGAGGCTGGGGCCAGCGACTGTGCTGGCCCCCGCAACCTTATTTGAGATCCTAGGAGCCACAGGGAGCTGCAGCTGTGGTACTCCTGCAGCAGGAAGCCTGGCTGGCAGCCGGAGCGTGGCTTTGGCCGGCCAGGCTCCGGTTTTGGGTGGGGTGTGCTGCACCACATACTGCACATCCATGTTCCTCTGGATGCAGCCTTTGTGTTCTGGCTTCTGTGATATTTAACAACAGGAATGCTGTTTAGGAAAGATGAAATGACTAGTGTTTAATGTTGTAAACGACAGATGAAATTATGCTTAACCAAGCAAAAGCAAACCTAAGCAGTGCGGGAATGGCTGCATTTGCAGTTTGGTGCCACAGACGGGTCTGCAGTGCCACATATCGCATGTCCGCGCTCATCAGGACATGGCCTTAGAGACTAACCTGGAGAGAGCGACATGAGCTTATTTTTGTCAGATGAAGTATCTGATGAAGGAGGCTGTTGTCTGAGAAACCTCCTGCCTCTCTGAAGCAATTAGTCTCTACGCTGCCACCTGCACTGCCTTTTTGTAGGATGGGTGCATTTGTGCCCAAAAGCTTGCTCAGAAGAATTTTTCCAACTATTTGAGTTGGTCTAATACAGGGGTAGGCAATGTTTTTTGCACGGGGTGCCGAAAAAACTGCAATGTCTACCTTGGAAGGTGCTGGAGTGCCAACATGCCAGAAAAACAAAATGAGGGCTGGGGGAGGGGGGGGTTACATGGTAGGGCGCACTGCATATTAGTATATTTAATAATCATAAATTTTGCCTTTGTTGTTGTGTATTCCTTTTTTGTTGAGCATGTTGTAATGAGAGAGGAAAAAAAGGGACAAACAAGAGAAAGAGGAGAGAGAGAGAGAAAGAGAAGGAAAAAGAAGAGCAGAGAGAACCAGACACATGCACAAGCACAGAGAACCAGAACACACCCAAAACAGATGCATGCACACACACATTCAGAACCAGACACATGTGTGGGCACACAGACACAGAACCAGATGTGCAGGCACACGGAGCTGGGCTCCTGGGCCACTGGACAAAGTCCGACCCAACAATGCCCTGGTCCTGCCAGAGCCCCTGTGCTTAGCCCGGGGACTATAGCGCAGCTGGCCGAGGCCCCGGCCCGGAGCCTGCCCATCAGCCCAACCAACCACCCACCCCGCACAGCTAAGCTCACAGAAGGTGCCGTGCTCCTGGCAAGGGGCCGCATCAACCTCATCCTGGTGTTGGGGGCTGGGCTGAGGCTGGGCTCGGAGCAAGTGGGAGTCAGATTGTAATCTTTTTATGTAATCTTTTTTATGGTATATCTAGCTTTTGCAAACTATATCTGACCGAATACTTAAGGCAACTTGCAGATGCTGGGAGGGGTGTGGTATGTGTGTGTTAAGAGATGCTTGCAGAGCACAGCGTGTGGGATGCGGAGGATTCATGGAATGCCTCCCTAACACCAGCAGGATAATGTCTCCCTGACACTTGTAAGATAGCAAGAAGTTCAGAAAAAGGTCTCATTATAATACTAAAAATCACACCCCTGGGCAGAGCAAAAGTATGTTAATGAAACATATATGTATG
>NW_005842569.1:916125-924762 GCF_000455745.1 Alligator sinensis | reverse complement strand
GCAGACTGGAAACAATAAAGATTAAGTTGGATCCTCCACCCCTGTGTGTTTATTGGCAAAAGTGCACCGGGCACGAACTCACACTGTCCTTTGGAGACAACAAGATGGGCTCAGCTGCAAACAGCCTGGGCTCGTGGTTGGCAGCAGCTACCAGAGCCTGGGCTGGCTGCAGCCGGGAGGCTGCAAACAGCTGCTGCGGGCTCCGGGATCAGCTCCATACTGGCGGTTGCACGTACGCCTTGGAGCGGACAGTAGGGATAGGGCCTGAGGCAGCACAGCCCTCCCACTGTTCGCTCTGAGGTGCATATGCAGTTGCTGCCAGCCTAGAGCTGATGGCTGGGGCTGTGGAGCCTGCGAGGTGCAGCTGTTTGCAGCCTACCTGCTGCTGCTGCCCAGAGCCCAGGCTGGCTAGTAACAGCTGCGCCGGACTCCAGAGTCCCACCGTCAGCTCTGTGCCAGCAGCGCGGGAGAGGCCGGGGTTGTACTGCCTCAGGACCCTCCCCCACCATCCGCTCCAAGGCATGCGTCCACCCGCCAGTATGCAGCTAATGCTGGAGCCAGGAGCAGACCTTTGCAGCCTCCTGGCTGCCGGCCCAGGCTCTGGGTAGCGGCTGCCCACCACCGAGCCCAGGCCTGCTTGCAGCCGCCCAACTGCCTGCTGGGAGCAGCCCGGGCTTTGTGGCTGGCAGCAGCTGCCTAGAGCCTAGGCCTGCGGTGGTGTGCCGAGCAAAATGGCCTCGCATGCCATACTCAGCACAGGTGCCAGGGGTTGCTGACCCCTGATCTAATAACAGAAATCCCGTTTACCCAAAGAACCTGTCTGTCTTTTTGTAGGACGGGGATTTCCCCAAGGCTCTTATACAGGTGACAGCCTGACCTAACTCTGGTTTGGCTCTCCCGGCATCCAGTGCCCGGGTACGGACAGGAACGTGTCCTGAATTAAATCCTTGCCTGACTAAGGTGTTTAAGTGCTGGTGATCTCAAAGGTTTACTAGCCTGACTCTGATAACCCTATCATTTTTTACTCTGTCAACTGAAACGTGTGCAAGCGGCGCCCGGGGCTGCCTTCTCGGGGGTCTGCTTTGTTTAGTTAATTATCTTCCTCTCCAAATCTTTGGCTTTCAAACCCACTCAGTGCGGGCGCTCTGTCCATTCTCGGGGAGTCTCAGCAGCCTCGCGGCTCCGCTGCCCGCCACGGCTAACCAAGGGCTGCTGGCTCCGAAGCACTGTTCCTTTAAGGAGCGGGACGACAGGCTCACAATGAGCCGTGACGTCACAATGGCGGGGCCCGCGAACCAGGAAGCGCGTTTCTCTTGTGCGGCTGCGGGCTGGGCAGGCGCAGGCAGCAGGGGGCGCCTTGGGCTCCGTTCCCGCCGGGGGGGGTCGTACCAAGGTGAGCTGAGGCGGGCGGGGGGGCCGTGCCATTCCTCTCTGTCCTGTGTTCGGGCATCGGGTATTGAGCTAGACCCGGTGCCCCCTCCCACGTTAGAGGCCTGGTCCTCCCAGAGTGTTTCATGCGGTGCAGCATCTTTGTGAAGAGGGGAGGTGCTGTCAGTAGTGGCTGCGGTGGAGCGGGGTGAAGGGGCGGCCGGCTGTGAAGGACAGCCGTGCTCACAGGGGTGTCAGCCTCTTCTGAGGAGCCACTACAGCTGCGGGGCAACTGGTGTGGCAGGTGTGCCCTTCCCGAGTGCCACTCCAGGTCACTTCCCCTGCCTGATCTGCTCTGCTTTCTGCTGGTGCCAGGATGCTCCCAGCTTTCTGCCCTATGCTCCCTGGCTGATCTGCTGCTCAGCTTTCTTCTCCCTGCCCCTGTGCTCCCTGACTTGTCTGCTACTCAGCTTTCTGCCCCATGCTCCCTGGCTGCTCAGCTACTCAGCTTTCTGCTCCCTGCCCTGTGCTCCCCGGCTGCTCAGCTACTTGGTTTTCTGCTCCTGGCCCTGTGCTCCCTGGCTGCTCAGCTTTCTGCTCCCTGTCCTGTGCTCCCTGGCTGATCTACTGCTTTGCTTTCTGCTTCTTGTCCTATCTGCTGCTATGCTGCCTGTTCTTTCCCCAGTCTACCATGTGCTGGACACACAGGCTGCCTGTGCCACTTGTGGCGAGTTGCTGCCCCCCCACTCCTCCCAGCACTAAAAACTCAGGTGTCTGGGTCCTGGAGTAGAATCTAGAGCGAGGTGCCCAAGCTCCTCATGCAGTGCATGGGTAGAATGAGGTCCAAAAGAGCCAGCCTGCTAAGTCAGTTGTTGTAATCATCATGATTGGCTGCAGCTAGCTAACAAAAAAAGCTCCCAAATCCCTCTCCCTCTAGCCCTGAACACCTTACTCCAGACTGCAAGGAGGTACCACACTTCACAGCTGGAAACTTTCTCTTAGAGGTAAGTGTCCCTGCTCTAAGGATGGATTTAACTCATGTAATCACCTGTAATTTCTCATGACTATTTAATGTAAAACAGAAACCGGACTGGAAGCAGGGATTAGAACCCACATCTGGCCCATCTCAGAGAATGCCCACTGGGCACTCTCACCTTTTTTGCCTATTGAATCTTGAATTCAGGATGGTGGCCAGGTCCTTCCCTAGAGATATACGAGAGAGAGGTTTGAACCCCATCAGGGGAAGGAAGGAACTGAACATGGATCTCCCATTTGCTTAGAAAGTGTCCTAATTACTAGGCTGCTTACAGATCTGAAAAAAGTCTAATTAAAATTCAGCATGCTCCTGCATCGAGTGCAGAATATGCCCAGAAGAGGCAGCATGTTACTGTGGGATGTGCTTAGTGGTGGAGACTGGAGGGCCGGGTGAGGGAGCTCCAGTAGGAGGCAAGCAGACTGGGAGCCATCAGGAAGCACGAGGAGGACATTGATGCTTACTGCCAGACACTGCACCTGGACAATTATGACACTGAGACCAGGAAGAAGAGCAAGCTCCAGCAAGATGCCCCTAATGACAGAGAGTGGAGATTGGTCGCATCAGGCCCAAAGCCACAACGTGTGTCAGTGACTCCACCTACATAACAACTACCCAGCCCTCACACCATCAACAGAAGAGGCATTCGCATCCTCCGCACCAAGGACAAGTCAGGAACAGCCACCATCAGAAGAAATGTAGGGTGATTGCAGTGGGAGACTCCCTGCTGTGAGGAATAAAAGGTGCCATCTGTCATCCAGACCCCTTTGCTCCAGAGGTCTGCTGTCTCCCAGGAGCCAGGATCCGAGATGTAATGGCAAGGCCCCAAAACTGGTCTGCCCCACAGACCACTACCCCATACTCCTCAACCACTACTGCTCTGGGCACCAATGACATGATGAGAAACAGCCCTGGGAGAATCATGAATGACTACAAGGCCATGGGAGCGAAGCTCAAAGAACTAGGAGCACAAGTGGTCTTTTCCTCAATCCTCCCAGTTAGAGGCCTAGGCCGTCGGAGGGAGAAATGCATTGAAGAAGTCAACCAAAGGCTTTGGAGTTGGTGTTATCGTGTTGCCTTTGGATTCTTCAACCTTGGTATGCAGTTCAACGGTACTGGTCTGCATGCAAGAGATGGTATCCATCTCACGGGCAGAGGGAAGAAACTCTTCTCCACGAGAATCACAGACTTGCTGAATAGGACTTTAAACTAGACAAGCCCCGGGGAACAGGGGAAGATTCCGCTGCCAAGCACAAATTCACTGCTGGACATAAATTCTTTGACCAAGAAGACCCAGAGGAAGGTATTCACGTAGGGGACATCCAGATAGATACCAACACCCAGAGACACTTGCAGAGGGACAGAAAACCTGAGACGACTAGGGGTAAGCTCAGCTGTCTTTATGGGAATGCCAGAAGCATAGGGAACAAACAGGATGAACTGGCACTCCTGGCAGACAAGGAATTTGACCTCATTGGATTGACGGAGACTTGGTGAGACGATACATGTAACTGGGGAGTGAATATTGAGGGGTACAGGCTCTATAGGAGGATTGGGAAGAAGGGTGGAGGGTTGGCCCTCTATGTGAAAGAGCAGTACCCCTCCCTGCAGGTTACATTTGATGGCAGGGGGAAGCCCCTTGAGACCCTCTGGGTCAAGATACAAGGGGGCTCAGGAGAGGGGGACCTGATGGTGGGAGTCTGCTATAGTTCTTACCAAAAAGAGGAGAGCAACGAGGAATTCTACAGCAACTGACCGAAGCAGCCAGTACTAAAGACTTGATTGTCGTGGGTGATTTCAACTACTCTGACATCTGTTAGGAAGACCATTCAGCCAGCTTCAGCAGATCAACCAACTTCTTGGCAACCATAGATGACCTGTTCTTGACACAGGCTGTGGAGAGGCCAACTAGGAGTAAAGCCACTCTGGGCTTGGTGCTGACCAAAGGGGAAGACGTGGAGGTGACCTGAAGATTGGAGGTGCTCTGGGTCACAGTGATCACAATTTGATTAGATTCACCATCCACCGAAAGGTTGGGAATTTTACCAGCGGAACAGAAGTCCTAGACTTCAGGTGGGCAGACCTTGGCAACCTTAGGAGTCTAGTTGGTAAGGCCTTTCGCAACCAGTAATTGGACGACCTGGGAGCTTATGAAGGATGGCGCTTCCTCAAAGAGACTATTCTGACTGCTCAAAAAGAGGCCATCCCTATGTAGTCAAAAAGTGGAAGAAGGGCCAAGAGGGTCGCCTGGCTCAACAGACACATTAGGGAACTTCTCAAAAAGAACAAAGTACATGCAATGGAAAAATGGTTCAGTGTCCAGAGAAGAGTACGCTTACACTGCCAGGGTCTGCAAACATGAGGCACAGAAAGCCAAGGCATGCATGGAAATGAAGCTGGCAACTGAAGTTAAAGACAACAAAAAATCCTTCTATAGGTACATAAGGAGCAAGAAGAAAAATCAAGCTCCACTGTGATACCCCTACTGAATATGGAGGGGAAGCCCACAGTTGACCCCCATGAAAAGGCAGAACTCTTTAATACTTATTTTACATCAGTATTCCTGAAGCCAGGTGAGAACTCATCACCTGTCCAGAGGCACAGAGAATATGGCAATGACAGTAGTCCACATAAAATCAGTCCCGAACAGGTGAAGATACTTTTAGATCATATGGACATTTTCAAGTCTGCTGGGCCAGACTGCCTGTATCTGAGAGTGTTCAAGGAGCTGGCTGAGCTCATAACGGGGCCCCTGGCAAGGCTGTTCAAAGAGTTGTGGAACTCAGGAGTGGTCCCAAATGACTGGAAGAGGGCTAACGCGATATTCATCTTTCCTTTCTTAAAGAGGGATGACCTTGCTAACAATAGACCAGTCAGTCCTGGGAAAAATCTTTGAAAAAATAGTCAAGGAGGACATCAGCCACAAGCTCACAACTGTTGGGGTACTGAGAAGCAACCAGCATGGCTTTGTTGAGGGGAGGTCATGTCTAACAAACCTAGTGTCCTTTTATGACCAGGTAATTAAGCAGCTGGACATGGAACAGGAGGTGGACATCACTTACCTAGATTTCAGCAAGGCCTTTGATAGTGTTTCCCACAAGGGAAGAAGGGGTGCCCCTTCTTCCCCTCTGACTGTCAGATCCTGCTCTCTCTCAGCACAGAGAAGTGAGGAGCAAATTTGAAAACAATGACTTTTAAAAAAACATGCCTGTGGTAAATTTACAGTGGGCACCCCTGGACTTAGTTCATTCAGAATTGATGCATTTTACTTTTTTGAAACTGCTGCAAGCTTTAGCATAGGTACTCGATAAACACCGCTTTAAGCAGCACTTTTGTATCTACTTGTATGTAGTACAAACTACGTATGATATTAGTCCAAAGCCGTAATTCTAATATAATAAAAGCCTTGGTCTGTCTATCTATAATGCTTTATTTGCACTCTGATTGGTTGCCTCGGCTCCTTGGAGGCAGCAGGGGTGTGGGGTGCTGACTGCGCAGCACTGGCTTCACCTCACCCCGCACGGCAGAGCACCACTATAGCAGTGGGGACTGGGGCTGGAGCCCTCCCACCCTACTCCTTGGATCCAGGGGCCGGAGTGGGCCCCCTCCCCATCCCATAGCCCAGGCTAATTGAAACCTGGTGGGACCCTACTCACAACTGGCTAGTAGGCATTGAAGGTTGTAGGTTGTACAGATGGAATAGGGGAAAAAGGGCAGGGAGCGTTGCTCTCTATGTTTAAGGAGCAATATACATCTTCTCTCATCAAGATGGGATGAGAGGAGGGCCAAACTGAGGTACTGTGGGTTAGGTTACAAGAGGGTCGGGGGGAAAGGGACTTGGTAGTGGGGGGTCTACTATAGACCGCCACACCAGGAGGATGAGATAGACTTGGAATTCTCCAGGCAGCATTCAGAGGCTGTACGGTTGAGAGATATGGTTGTCATGGGTGACCTAAACTACCCTGACATCTGGGAGGAGCGGTCAACCAGAACTAACCACTCACGTAGGTTCTTAACCTGCATACAGGACCTCCACCTAAAGCAGGAAGTATATGATCCCACTAGGGGGAACGCCTTGTTGGACTTGGTACTGACTGTGGGGGATGACCTGGTGGGGGATCTGCAGGTACAAGGTAACCTAGGGGATAGGGACCATCAATTGATTGAATTCACTATCCAGTGAAGGGTGGGAAAAGTAACTAGCAGGGCAGAAGTGCTAGACTTCAAAAAGACTAACTTCAGAGTGCTTAGGAGATTAGTTACTGGGGCATCAAAGCTCAAGAGCATCGACAAAATGGGGGTCCAGGAAGGGTGGTCGTTCCTCAAGAAAGTGATCATTTGGCACAGGAGGCAGCAATCCCACTGCGTAGAAAAGTGGGCAAAGGGGCCAAGAAGCCCTTTTGGATAAACAGGGAAATCCAGGAAAGCCTAAGGGCAAAAAAAGGGGCATACAGGCTGTGGAAGCGGGGTAGCTACCAAGGAGGAGTATACCTCATTGGCGCTTAGTTGCAGGGAATCAGTTAGGAAGGCCAAAGCAGGATTAGAATTTATGCTGGCGAGAAAAATTAAGGACAACAAAAAGTCCTTCAGGTATATAGGGAGCAAAAAGAAGGTGCAGGGCATCATAGGACCCCTACGGGATAGAAAAGGGAAATTGATGACAGGATGGACAAAGCAGAGTTCTTCAATGAGTTCTTTGCCTGTGTATTCTTGAACACAGATCTAGATAAATCTAAATGCATTACTGACAGAAGCAGGAGAAACACCAGCCCACCAACTGTTAGCACTAACCTAGTAAAGAGACACTTGGAGGGTCTGGATGTGTTAAATCAGTGGGACTGGATGAACTCCATCCAAGGGTGCTGAAAGAATTAGCCGGTGTCATATTAGAGCCACTGGCACAGCTGGAAAAGGGCCATTGTGGTCCCTATTTTCAAGAAGGGGAGGAAGGAGGATCCAGGTCACTGTAGACTGGTTAGGCTCACCTCTATCTTTGGGAAAACCCTTGAAAAAATTATTAAGGATCACATTTGTAGTCGTCCAGCAGGTAATATAATGCTGAAGGGCAACCAGCACAGGTTCATAGCAGGTAGATCCTGCCTTGTTTCTTTCTATGACTATGTCATCAAATGCTTAGACGCAGGAGTTGAGGTAGATGTCATCTACTTGGACTTTAAAAAGGCCTTTGATGTGGTATTTCATCCTATTTCCATAAACAAATTGAACGGCTCTGCCATAGACGATTACACAGTCATGTGGGTGGCAAATTGGCTTAAGGGTCGTATCCGGAGAGTGGTGGTGGATGGGTCGGTATCAACCTGGAAAGGTGTGGGCAATGGGGTTCCTCAAGGCTCAGTCCTTGGGCCAGTGCAGATCAATATCTTCATCAGCGACATGGATGAGGGTGTGGAAAGCACTTTGTCCAAATTCACAGATGACACTAAACTTTGGGGTGAAGTAAACACACTGATGGGAAGAAACTGAATCCAGGCAGACCTGGACAGGTTAGAGAAGCAGGCAGAGAACAATAGGATGCAGTTCAACAAAGACCAGTGCAAGGTGCTAGACCTAAGGAGAGGGAATCACCAGCACACCTATAGGCTGGGGGATGACCTTCTCAGCAGCACAGCAGCAGAAAGAGATCTTGGAGTCATTGTCGACTTCAGGATGAATATGAGTTGTCAATGTCATGAAGTAATTCATAGTTTCATAGTAGCTAGGCTCAGGAGGGACCTAAACAGATCATCTAGCCTGACCCCCTGCCACAGGCAGGAATGAGTGTTGGGTTCACAAGACCCCTGACAGGTGATCATCCAATCTCCTCTTGAATTTGCCCAAGGTAGGGGCAAGGACCACTTCCCTGAGAAGTTGGTTCCAGATTTTCATAGTTTCATAGTTTGTAGGGTTGGAAGGGACCTTGACAGATCATCAAGTCTGACCCCCTGCCATGGCAGGAAAGAGCACTGGGGTCAAACGACCACCCTAACTGTAAAATATTGCCTTCTGATCTCTAACCTAAGCCTAGTCTCCATCAGTTCATTACCATTGTTCCTTGTCACCCCAGGTGGTGCTGGGGAGAAAAGGGCTCTGCCTATTTGCTGTTGATCTCCCCTGATGAGCTTGTAGGTAGCCACCAGGTCCCCCCTCAGCCTCCTCTTGCTGAGGATGAACAGGTTCAGGTCCCTCAGTCTCTCCTCGTAGGGCCTGTCCTGCTGCCCTCTCACCAAGCAGGTGGC
>NW_005842569.1:905820-915448 GCF_000455745.1 Alligator sinensis | reverse complement strand
TCCAAGGATTTAGTTACTTGGTCATAAAAGGCAATCAGGTTGGCCTGGCAGGACCTGCCTTTGATGAACTAATGCTGATTGCCCCTGAGCAGGATCTCCCCTGCAGGCCCCCCACAGATGTGCTCCTTGCTGATTCTCTCCAAGATCTTCCCGAGCACCAAGGTGTGGCCTACAGGCCTATAGTTACTTGGGTCCTCCTTCCTCCCCTTCTTGAAAATTGGGACCACATTAGCCAGTTTCCAGTCCCCCGGCACCTGGCCAGATGACCATGAATGCTCATACAGCCGGGCCAAGGGCTCCGTGATGACCCCTGCCAGCTCCCTCAACACCCTTGGGTGGAGGGCATCTGGACCTGCAGGTTTAAAAATGTCTAGCCCTTCCAGAAGATCCCTAACTACATCTGTGCTGACTGAAGGCTTGATAGAACTATGCCCAAGATTGTCCCTACCTTGGGCAGGTGGGATATCCTGGTCCCTTTTCAGGAAAACAGAGGCAAAAAAACTGTTAAAAATATCCACTTCCTTGTCTGGCGTGGCCACAAGATTACCGTTTGTGTCTTGCAGGGGCCCTACATTGCCTGGTGCCCTCTTCTTGCTCCCAATGTACTTGAAAAAGGACTTTTTGTTGTCCTTAATCCTGGACACTAGCCTGAGTTCCATCTCTGCCTTGGCCTTCCTAATAGACCATCCCTCATGGACTCCCATCTCCTCTACCTTCTGGGCCCTTAGTGCCTCCCCCACTAGTCTCCTAAGCTCATTGAAGTTGGCCCTTCTGAAGTCAAGGGCTTTAGCCTTGGTGTGAGCCCTAGACGCCCTGCGTTGGATAATGAAATCCAGGAGGTGATGATCGCTATTGCCCAGGTGGTCAGGGACCTGCAGTCCCTTCACCAGGTCATTCCCCGTGGCCAGGACCAGGTCCAGCAAGGCATTACCCCTAGTGGGGCTGTGCACTTCCTGGATAAGGTGAAAGTCCTGTAGTACAGCCAGGAACCTACGCAAGCGGTCAGACCTGGCTGTCTGCTCCTCCCAGCAAATGTCTGGGTAGTTTAGGTCACCCATGACAATAACATCTCTTGACCTAACTGCCTCCCTAAGCTGACTGGAGAAGTCCTGGTCCAGCTCTTCCCCCTGTTTGGGTGGTCTGTAGTAGACACCCACTGTAAGGTCCCTTTCGCCACGCCCCCCTTGTAGTTTGACCCATAGTGTCTCTGCCTGACCCTCCTCTAACCCAAAACTAATCCTTGATGATGTGAGGTGCTCTTTGACATAGAGCACAACCCCCCCACCTTTCCTCTCTGTCTTGTCTCTTCTATATAGGGTGTATCTATTAGCAGAGCTAACCACACTTTGTCATGCATTGGTAGGTACATCATGAACAGGTCCAGGGAAGTGATGCTTCCTCTCTGTGTGGCACTGGTTCGGCCACAGCTGGAGTACTGCGTCCAGTTCTGGGCACTGCAGTTCAAGAGGGATGTGGACAACCTTGAGAGGGTTCAGAGGAGGGCCACTCGTATGGTTAGAGGCCTGCAGGGAAGGCCCTGTGAGGAAAGGCTGAGGGACCTGGACCTTTTCAGTCTCCTCAAGAGAAGGCTGGGTGGAGATCTTGTGGCAGTATACAAATTCACCAGGGGGGCAGCAAGGAATAGGAAATGCACTGTTTACTAGAGCACCCCTGGAATAACCAGGAACAGTGGCCATAAGATGATAGAGCTGAAGTGGCACGGGGGAGGCCAGGAGCAGCTGCGGCCTGGGGCTGAGTCAGGAGGTGGGGGGAAGGGTCCAGATGCAGGCCTCTGCTCCCCTCGCCCCCTCCCCATCATTCTTGACAGGCAATTTGCTAGTTTGCTATATAGCTCATTAGGCTGGGCCCTTGCAGAGTCAACAGCATTTTAAGCCTTGGTGACCCCACTGTTTTGGGCCGTTTGGTGATGTTTGCCAAATGTTTAAGGCTAGTGAAGAAACAAGAATCACTGGAAAAGGAAAAGAAAGGGACAGCTCAGCTGTGGGGATGAAGAGGAAGTTGAAATGTATCCAGTGTAGTGGATTAAAATTAAGAAGAAGAATCTTCTTCATAGGAGTAGACAGGTTCAGCACACCAACAGATAACTAAGCGTATTCAAGCATACCCACAGCACTACAAATTCCCAGTAGGGAGACCTTATTTAATGTGGTGGGGACGGGGTCAATTCTACAATTGAAACATCTATTTCAGTTGTAAATCATAACAAAAGAAAGAAAAAGAAAAGGCCCAGAGGCAGCATGTGTGCAGACTTCTGCCATGTATTGTTAGGCTTTGGGACACTTGCTTGAGAACCCCAGACCTCTAGACTTCTCCCCAGGAAAGGGAAACTTTCACTGGGTAGCAAGGAAGTATTTGTGCAAGAAGTCAAACCAGGGAGATGGGAAGATGCCTGGGAATCTGGGTCACAGGTTATGAATCAGGGACTCCTGTTTTGCAAGACTAAATGCTCAAGCAGTTGAACATTGCACCCAGGCTCCCTGTAGTTGCTGTCAGAAGGGAGTTATAGACTGGCAGTGGCCAAGCCAGAAGCAGGTGAGCAAACATCCCCACTTGTCCCCTATCCTGAAAGGATCAGGCGCTGCTATTTGCTTATCCTCACTGCTCTTGTTAGTCTGGGTGGGCTTGAGAACCTGATTAGCATGAGAGGTGTAGACTTTAGTTGATTTGCCAAGAGAATGGAAAGGGCCTGAGTGTGCATGTCTGGGGGTTTAATTTGTAAGAAAGTGATCTACCTAGGTATAAGACTTTGGTTTTTGCAGTTTTGAGATTGTTCTTACCTGAGTTCTTTCTACATTTTTGTTAGAGCATTGTGCAGCATTTCACTGTGAACACAATCATGGCTATTCAGTTGCTAGTACTAAGCAAACCATAGGCTCTTTTCATTCAGATTTTACTGAAGAGCAGCCAGTTTCTCCTATATGCTAACACTGGATTTCTGCCTGGTCAAGGAAGAAACCTGGCATCAGCTTTCACAGCACCTACTTTATAACATTCACATGCATATACAGCAGCAGGATGGCTTAGTACCAAGAAATAAATCCCTGGAGCTATATTTATCCCCTCCACGACTAGTTTAACAGAGCTGGTATCTTATTTCCCAACACATTGTGTTAGGCCCTGCTGCATATTTATGCAACCCCACCTGCCAATATACTCCAGTTTTTTAAAGAAGCTTGGAAAGTGTTTGTTAAATGCACTAAGTTGAAACTGTCCATTAGTAGTTTCACTTGCGCTTGTGGGGCTCATGATAACTTCTCTAGAAGGAGAAATAAAGCTTCTTAATTTATTTATGTAGAGCGCATGCTCTCTTATCCTTCTCCGCTAGGAAAATTAATCTAACAATATGAACAATCAATGTTATTAATAGTACATTAATGTTTGAAGTGGAGAGAAAGTCAGGTCAGCACAGGAGTTGGCCTGAGGCCATTCCTTTCTAAGGGCCTCTGAATGTGACAGAAAGCAGGTTTAGTGGGAACAGATCTCAGGTTATCTGGATTTGCCAAGTTTTCATGAAGGCTAGGTCCAGCTGAGCCTTAAGAAACCATGGTTGTTTTGTTTCCAACAGAAGGATCAGAATCCTTCTGCAGGTGTCTTGCTGTGTTCACCTGCACAGTACATAGATTGGGGAAGACTCTGAGCACCCAAAAACACATTTAGGTATCATGGGCTTAAAAACTAGATTCTGACTCTTAGTTTTTTGTTTGGCTTAAGGGGTACCTACAGGGGAAGGAAAGAGAAGAGACAAGTTAAATGGCAGAACTGATGTGCACTTGTGGCCACTTTTCTTGAGGTTTGTTATCCCTTATTCTGATCACATGCCTGGAGTTCTAAAATCAAGTCACACTTGGGGGATGAAAAAAACCCACTTGAGCTAAAGGAGAATCCCCATTAGTAGGCCTGTGCGAATAGGGAACTATCTGATTCAGATTCCGCCAATTCGGATGCCAGAGCTTCAATTCGGCCAAATCGCTTCGGAAGATTCGGAGCCGATTCAGAGATTCAGCCATAGAGTATAATGGGGAATCAATGAAATATCTATAACTTTGTTGTTTTTTGACTGAGTCGGATGAAACTTGCAGAAATGTTAGCCTCTCCTGAGAGCATGAAGCCTGCCAAGTTTCAAGGTGATAAGTGCAGGGGTTTCTGGGAAACAGCACCTCAAAGTCCTGAAAGCAAAACTCATGTCATGTGTGTGTGTTAAGCCACAGTGGGGTGAAAACTTCAGGGGTGGTAGGTCTTGCCAAGGCCACAAAGCATGCCAAGTTTCAAGGAGATAGGTGCAGGCATTTCTGGTTGAATTCATTATGCCCTATGACTGAATCTCCGAATCTTTTCCAAATCGATCCGGAAGCTCCAAATTGATTTGGAAAGCCTAAAGCTTCTAGTGATTCGATTCAGATTAATAGATTCAGCTTCCAAATCGTGATCCAAAGCTTTGGATAGCCCTACCCATTAGGTATTAACAGTAAAATGCCATTTATCACAGTTTTGTAGTTCAAATTGTATCCACCAGAGGGTAGTGAGCCCTGATAACGACACCATTTGTGCTCCTCTGTACTGAAATTATTCTCCGTGTATCTACTCTTAGTTGGAGTTGGCAGCCGACCTTATCCAATTATGGAGTATTTTGTTTAGATTTTTGATTAAATGTTGACGTTCTCTGCCTTGTTAAATTGTTAGAAATACATGAGAGATTCTAAAAGGGTGGGGACAGGTGTAACATTTGAAGCACTTAAAATGAAGTGCTTCAGAAATGGACCACTTTTGCTGTAAACAGATGTACAGCCCCCTGCCATGCCCCTTGCCTGGACTTCAAAATTGCCATGCTTGCATGCTGTGGTGTGCTCTCCACCAAGGGGGTCTCCTGGTTCAGGGTGAAGGAGGCGCTCCAGGAGAGCAGACCCAGTGCACACAGGAGAGCATTTATTGACAGTCTGCCTTGCTTTTTCTCTTTCTCATGGGGAGAGCAAAGCACTGTTGGCATGCTGGTGGATCCATACAGCATACAGATGTAACAGGAAGCACTTGAACATAAAACACTTCCAAGCAGTTCCTGTTTTCTGGTGGGTTATTTTTGGAGCATTTTTGCCATTTTCAGGATGCATTAGAGGGCACATAGGTCTTTCTGCTTGCCCCTTCACATGTATTATGGCTGTCCAAACCCTGATAAGAATCATAGAAAAATAGGACAGGAAAACACCTCAGGAAGTCATCAAGTCCACTGCCCTGCTCAAGACAGGATCGTCCCTGTCTAAACCTTTGCATCAGATGTTCATCTCAAACACTTCCACTGAGACAGATTTTAGCACTTCCCAAAGTAATCACTTCCAGGGCTTAACTGCCCAAATAATTAGGAAGTTCCTCCCAACATCTAACCTAAATAGATCGTGTTGCAATTTAAAGCCTTTACTTTTTGTCCTGTCCCCAGGCTCATGGCCTATAAGCCAAGACCAAGACAAGTAACTGCAGCTAGAGATAAAAAGTCTTCAAGGAAGGGATCTGATACAATGTCCTGTTCTACAGCTCTCCATCCTTAAACCTTATTATTCATATTCAAAGATTCTTTGAATTCTTCAATAAATGTGCTCACTTTGATGCGTAAAGCATCATTAGGACTCTCTGGATTGCAGGTCATATTGCCCTATGGCAGTGCCTCTCAAACTATCTGATGTGGCAGACTGGCAATTTTTTTTTCAGTGGGCCAGGGACCAGTGCCCAGTTTAGTCGGTGGCAGCAACTGCGTGTAACAGCGCTACACAAATGCGCGACTGGCATCATTTCCTCACCTCGCACGACATGACATCACCTGGAGTGTTGGAACGTATGAACTGTGGTGCTATGACATATCAATGTTATGCTTCTGAAAATATATTTCTTTCTTTCCTGGCAACTCGCTGCAGACCAGCGAATATATTTCTTTCCTGGCAACTTGCTGCGGACCGGTGACCGGTGGCTCGCGGACCGGCAGCGGTCCACGGACCACCACTTTGAGAAGCACTGCCCTATGGGATATGGAGAGTTAGGGCTAGCCACAAACTCAGCTCAAACAATGAGTCTGGCTCTGGCAATACATATCTGGAGGGAGGCTGAACCTTGTCCTGATTACAATTACTTCATGGTAAATAAGGTAAAGCAATATTGCAACACCCTCCTGTCCTCAGGGAGTAGGTTGTTGCAGAGAGGGGAGGATTAGACTCATGAAAATGACTTCCTGGAATGAAAGGGTGGGGGAAAGCCCCTGATTCCTAGTTCCTTGGCTAGCTTGTTGCTCAACGCCAAAGTAAGGCAGGTGAAAGGAAGGGCCCTATTGATAGGGAAAAGTAGGGAGACAATGAAGAGGTCACCTACAGGTACCCGGATGGCATTAACACAGAGGTACTGAAAAGGTACTGGTTTTTTTCAGACAGAGGTTAATTAAAAAGTAATGGATGAAGGAGAAAAACCTTACTCAGATCTATGTGGCCACAGATTCATTTTCTGAGGGAAATGATTGCATCTTCAATACTGAAATTTGTTCATACTGAGATTAGACAAAGCACTCCAAAATAATATATCAGCTAGACAAGGGACAAGGAGTCAGGTCCTGCAAGGCACTGAACAGTTCACATACTCCAAATAGAGGGCACTCAACATATTGCAGGGTAAAGGCCTGAATATTTAAGTAGATCCTTGCTCATAAATACTCTGGGAACTTGCTGCAGGGAAAAAACAAGTCTCAGAACAGACTTATTTTAAGAGGATTAAAGGTGTGTCAGTGCAAGGATTTTCTGACACTCTTCTCCAATTATAATTTATAGCTGTTTATAGCAATACAATTATTATAAGGTTCCTCTAAGTCTGTAATGATTACAAGGCTCCCATGGAGAAACAAGAGTAGCTTAGAATATGCTGCACTAATGAGGTTTGAAGCAAATAAAATCT
This sequence comes from Alligator sinensis, assembly GCF_000455745.1. NCBI lineage: Eukaryota > Metazoa > Chordata > Crocodylia > Alligatoridae > Alligator > Alligator sinensis. Next base: position 908,506 of record NW_005842569.1, on the reverse strand, counting down.
GATACTTATCTGTGCTCTTTACTCTGCCACTGACTGACAATTTTATGGTGATTGATGATTTCTGGCATTTTTTTCCAGTCCTTTTAGCTGAATACTCTGAGCAGAACTGCACTGAAGTTTTTAGGAGCCCCAAGAGAACCATTCTCCTATGTCACATCCACACAGTTCATCAGACCAAGGTACTGGGAAACACCCCCTTATATTATTATTTTCTTTGATTGTAAATGTTTTCTTGGTATTGCATTAAAATATTTGCATTGTGTCATCATCAGCATGACTGGTCCTTATCCAGTAGCATTTTAATGTGCTTAATATTAACCATGTGAAAAACTGCATTCGTTTCAAAGGATATGAAGTACAGTAGATGCTTACATGCTCTGCTGCTACCGCATGTTCTCAGAATCAAGCAGTAATAACAATTCCTCCAGTAACCACTAGCCTTGTATATATTTTCTCTCTCTCTGTTTCTTAAAAAAATCTATTGAAAAAAAAAAACAGACCTCCCGCCACAGTAACCCTTGTAAACACCTGCACTAATGAAGCTGTTGCTCCACCTATGATTATTATAAAAGGATTAGACTTATAAGTGTTATTCCTCCTCGGGAGTTTTCTAGCACTTTGAGAGACCATACCCTGAGTGCCAAATAAGCTATTCCTGATTTACTTGTATGTTGGATTAAAAGGAGAAGACATCTTTTCTTCCAAGTAGTGAATTTGTTGTCACTGTCAACTAAAGTTGTGAAGATAAGTTTCCATTTGACAAGTTTACTTGACTGTAAAATTGAAGTGCCTTAATTATATTTTTGCCTCAGGTGTGCTTATATTTGCTCAGTTACATGCAGCTTTTTCACAGTGAAGACAAGCCCTGAGAGAGTACTGAAAGCTTTTTCAGGGCATATGCCTTAGGACTACTCTGTATAGCAGTTAAGTCAAATTCACTTAAGTGTGAAGTTAATGTGCATAAATAAAAAGCTTAATAAGTCCCTATGGGCATGCTCATTCAGAAGGAGTGGCCTATTTTGTAACTATATAAAATAAAGCCTCTCGGCTTCTGAATGAAAGCATCCAGCCGTAAGTTTAATGCACTTTTGACTTGTGCGTATTCACTTTCTGCAGTTAGGTAATTGGTCTTAATGGGCATTCATACACATACCTTTTTGTCCCGCAACATGCCGGAGATCTGCCACTGTGGAGTAGACTCAATTAATGAAGTCTGTGCTGTATGCAAGCTGACGTGCACTGAGCTGTGCTGCGTGCAGTTGTATAAGTGGTGAAATGCACATCAACGCGCAGAAAATGGCAGCGATGTGCTTTTGAACTAAAGCACCTCCAAGGTGTTTTAGTTTAAAAGTGCACCACTGCCATTTTCTTCATGATGATGTGCATTTTAGCACTTATACAACTACAAGCATCACAGCACTGGGCACTTTTCAAAGTGCCTGGTGCTGTAGCACTTGCACATGGAAAAAAGCTCAATGTTCCAAAGTGTCCCTGCATAGACAAGATCCTAGGGCAAAAGCTATTCCAATTAAGCAAAGCTGTAACAAGTGGCCCATCACTTGGAGTGAAATGGAAATCATTGCAGGTTCACCTAATCCAGTCATTGCCTTGCAGGCAGAATCACATGCTTTTTGACCAGCCTGGCCAGAAATTTGTCAGTACATAGGTATCATTCTTTCCCATTTAGCAACCCCCATTTAGGCCAACTGAACAGCTTCTGTTCTATGTGACAGCAGCTGTGAGTGAGTAGGCACCTTCTCTACTTCAGTTCAGAACAGTATGTTGTCATCTTGTCTTTAAATCGGACTACAGTTGTGCCAAAACCCTGCCTCAAATGAAATGATCTTCAGTGGCTCTGCCTCTGGACTCTTTATCATCAGTTTGCTTTCTGTAAATTTGGCAGTGCAAACTTCATACTCCTTTCCCAGACAAACCTCATTTAGTATATGGATTTCTCTGTTTTGCTACCAGCTATACATAGGAGGAGTTTTGGGTTACCTAGACATGTAGGTATCATACAAGTGATCCATCTGGACTAGGGACAGACATTCAAAAAGCCAGAGCCTGAATTGATTCATAGATGTTGGGTCGAAAGGGACCTTGTAGATCTTCTAGTCTGACCCCCTGCTCTGGGCAGGAGAGACGATTGGGCTCAAATGACTCCAGTCAGGTAAACGGTGAGCCTCCTCTTAAAGACCTCCAAGGTAGGAGCCATCACCACTTCCCTTGGAAGTTGGTTCCAGATCTTAGCCACTCTGACTGTGAAGTAGTGCCTTCTAATGTCTAGTCTAAACCTACTCTCTAGCAACTTATGGCCGTTATTCCTTGTTACTCCGGGAGGCGCTCGGGAGAACAAGGTCTCTGCCAAACCCTGCTAGTCCCCACTAGTAAGTTTATAGACGGCCACCAGGTCCCCCCTCAGCCTTCTCTTGTGAAGGCTGAACAGGTTAAGGTCCCGTAGCCTCTCCTCATAGGGTCTACCCTGCTGTCCCTGGATCATGCGAGTGGCCCTTCTTTGGACCCTCGCAATGCTGTCCACATCCTTCCTGAAGTGCGGTGCCCAGAAACGGATGCAGTACTCCAGCTGCGGCCTGACCAGTGTCGCATAAAGGGGGAGGATCACCTCCTTGACCCTGCTTGTGATGCATCTGTGGATGCAGGACAAGGTACGGTTAGCCCTACTGAC
>NW_005842569.1:903579-905233 GCF_000455745.1 Alligator sinensis | reverse complement strand
TTCTCAAAGAGTTTCCCCAGGATTGAAGTAAGACTAACAGGCCTATAGTTGCCCGGGTCCTCCCTCTTCCCTTTTTTAAAGCTGGGGACCACATTGGCCCTCTTCCAGTCTTCTGGCACCTGGCCAGAGCACCACAAGTGCTTGTAAAACTGTGCCCGAGGCCCTGCGATAACCCCTGCCAATTCCAGAGAGCATCTGGACCTGCTGATTTGAATACGTCCAGCCCCTCCAGAAGTTCTCTAACCTGGTCCTCCCTGACCCTAGGCTTGGTGGAGTTTCTCCTGAGTCCGTCCTGAATCTCGGTAGGGGAGTCCCGGTCCCTGCACAAGAAAATAGAGGTGAAGAAATTGTTAAAGAGGTCTGCTTTCTCCTCTGGTGCAACCACCAGATAGCCAAGCATATCCTGCAGGGGCCCCACATTACCCGGGGAGTTCTTCATTCTCCCTATGTATTTAGAAAAGGACTTTCTGTTATCCTTGATGCTAGCCCTTGCGTATCTGCCTTAACTTTCCTAACAGCTCCCTTACAGACCCGAGCGGTGGAGGTATACTCCTCTTTGATGATAGCCCCTCCCTTCCACTGGGTGTACGCCTCCTTTTTGGCAATCAGGCATTCACAAATGCCCTTGGTGAGCCAGGGGGGCTTTTGGGCACTCTTGCCCCCTTTGCTTCTTGTTGGGATTGTCACCCCTTGGGCTCGGAGTATCGTCTCCTTAAGGAATGACCACTCATCTTGGGCACCCAGTTCCCCTATTCTCTAGGTCTGTAGTGCCTCTCCCACTAATCTCCTCAGCTCATTGAAGTTGGCCCTGCAGCAAAGGGGGCAGGTAGGGGTTTTATTCCTCCCTCCGCTCCTGGATGACTGCAGCTGGAGTCTGCCAGCCCTCACCGCTGCCTCCACTGATCACTCCCTGCACGAGGCAAGCAGTAGAATATGCTTTCTCCCTGCCCCCTCCACCAGACGCAGGAAGGAGGGGGGAAATAACTCCCCACCATGCCCTGTTACCTAAGGGAGCTTTGCTGGCTCCCCTCCAGCTGTGGCCCCACCCCTGCTGCCAGATCAGTGAGAGGGGAGGGAACGTGATGGGAACAGCAGCCCCTCTCATGGTTTCCCAGGAAGCGCAAGGCTCTTCCTGGAAGAGGGGCTGCACTGCGGGTGGGAGCAGCCGCAGAATATACGGGGCAAGTGGTGGCAATGGTACTAGGGGAGTCTTGAGGGGGCCCCTCTGAGCCCCAGTGCTGCTGCTCACCCTGTGCAGTCTGTGGCAGCTCTGCACACCCCGCTTCCACCTGCAGCGTAGCGCCTCTTCTGGGAAGAGGCTTGTGATCCCGGGAAGCCATGACAAGGAGTGCTTTCCCCATCAGGGTCCCTGCCATCTTGCTGCTCCAGCAGCAGGGGTGGGGGTGTGACCAGACTGGCCAGCATAGACATTTTAGACATTAGGGCTGGAAGGGACCTTGGAAGATCATTGAGTCCAGCCCCCTGCCCAAAGGGCAGGAAGTCAGCTGGGGTCATAGGATCCCAGCAAGATAAGCATCCAGTTTGCTCTTGAAGGTGTTCAATGTAGGCGCTTGAACCACCTCCGGTGGCAGGCTGTTCCAGACCTTGGGGGCTCGGACAGTAAAGAAATTCTTCCTTATGTCCAGCCTGAAAC
>NW_005842569.1:901281-903131 GCF_000455745.1 Alligator sinensis | reverse complement strand
TGCGGGGTTTTTTTCCCCAAGGTGGAGAACCTTGCATTTATCGGCGTTGAACACCATCAGATTCTCGTCCGCCCACTTGCTGAGCCTGTCCAGGTCAGCCTGGATCACCTGCCTGTCTTCTGGTGTGGATGCTTTGCCCCAAAGTTTGGTGTCATTGGCAAACTTGGCCAGTCCGCTTCTGACTCCAGTGTCCACATCATTAATGAAGATGTTGAACAATATGGGTCCAAGGACAGAGCCTTGGGGGACCCCACTGGTCAGAGGACACCATGATGAGTGACTTCCATCAATTACTACCCTCTGGGTCTGACCACGGAGCCAATTTTCCAGCCAGGGGATCGTGGTGGACCCAAGGTGACAATTGGCCAGTTTCACCAAGAGGTGATCATGGGATAGCAGATCGAAGGCTTTTTTTGAAGTCAAGTTATATGACATCAATCTCTTCTCCCTTATCCAGGTGATAGGTCACCTGGTCGTAGAAGGAAATGAGATTGGTCCAGTTAGCATGGCCTCCTTTGGCGACAGGGGCATGGAGGGGAGTTATTTCCCCTGTCCCTCCAGCGTCTGGTGAATGGGACAGGAAAGGAGCTTATTCCGCTGCTCACCCCACACAGGAAGCAATCAGCAGAGGTAGTGGTCAGGGCTAGCAGACCCCAACTGCGGTCCCCCAGGAGTGGAGGGTGGAATAACCCCCCTTCCTGCACCCTTTGCCTCAGGGGCCATGCTGGCCGGCATTTGGCCACAACCCTGCCCCTGCAGCAGTGAGGGGGTGGGGGGGTGCCAGATGGACCCCAGCTTGGGTCCATGCTGGTATGACAGGGAGTGGGGAATTAAGCCTCTTCCTTGGTCAGTTCACTTGAGGCTACTGGTGGGCTGACCATGCCCTGACTGCTGGAGCAGCGAGTGGAGAAATGCCAGACAGGTCCATGCTGATGGGACAGGGAAGGGAGGGGGGAATAAACCTCTTCTTTGCCCCCTTTCCCTCAGGGGGCTGGTGTCTGGCTGTGCCCCCATTCCTGCCTGCCCCTGCTCTGGATTGGGAGCAGAGGGGCAGGGCCAGCCCTGCTCCACTGGAGCAGAGAGCACAGCCCAGCCCAGGGCTGCAAAGCATCCTGGGATGCTGAGGGACTCTGGTTTAACTTAAACCAGGAAGGGGCTTGGGACAGAAGTTCTATACACCAGTTTGATCTCAATCAGTTAAACCTGGTTGAATGTAGTATCAGATTTATCTCAAACCAGCTTTAGCCATTTTGAAACGGGTCTGTGTGCACTGAACCTATGTTCTGTCACAGGTTTAAACCAGTTTCTGCTCACTTATACCAGTTTGTGTGTAATTTCTGTCCCTAGCTCTAGTGTGTTTTGTACATACATGACTTTAAGAAACTAAAATTAAATTTGTCTGAAATAATGTACATCAGATACACAGCCCAAATCTAATTCAAAGATCTTAAAACATTTTGATTAATCTCAACATGAAGTAGATATAAAAGATAGCCAGGACTCACACTGTAGTCTTCTCAGACATTAAAGGCAACTGACTTTATTAGCATGTCACAGTAGCATTAATATATGACAAGAAGAATAATCTGGGTTTGAAACTGCAGGAGGATTGAAATCACGCAGCATAAAGGTGGCTCCTGAAGTGAATCTGGGTTAACAGACCAAGAAGAAAGTTAAGGCCTGATTCTGCTCTTTGATCTATGTTTGTGAACTGCTCATTGTGCAGCCTCATTGACTCCAGCCTGTCATGGGAACCACCTGCTGTTCTGCAGGAGCGTGATTCATAGATGTTAGGGTCGGAAGGGACCTCAATAGATCATCGAGTCCGACCCCCTGCATAGGCAGGAAAG
>NW_005842569.1:862538-900938 GCF_000455745.1 Alligator sinensis | reverse complement strand
ACCATACGAGTGGCCCTTCTCTGGACCCTCTCCAGGTTATCCGCATCCCTCTTGAAGTGCGGCGCCCAGAATTGCACGTAGTACTCCAACTGCGGTCTGACCAGTGCCCAATAGAGGGGAAGTATCATCTCCTTTGACCTATTCGTCATGCATCTGCTGATGCACGATAAAGTGTCATTGGCTTTTCTGATGGCTTCGTCACACTGCCAACTCATGTTCATCTTGGAGTCCACTAGGACTCCAAGATCCCTTTCCGCTTCCGTGCCACCAAGCAGGTTATTTCCTAGTCAGTAGGTATGCTGGACATTTTTCCTCCCTAGGTGCAGCACTTTGCATTTCTCCTTGTTGAACTGCATTCTGTTGTTTTCTGCCCACTTGTCCAACCTGTCCAGGTCTGCTTGCAGCTGTTCCCTGCCCTCCGGCGTGTCCACTTCTCCCCATAGCTTTGTGTCATCTGCAAACTTGGACAGAGTACACTTCACTCCCTCGTCCAAGTCGCTGATGAAGACATTAAAGAGTATTGGTCCAAGGACCGAGCCCTGCGGGACCCCACTGCCCACACCCTTCCAGGTTGAAACCGACCCATCCACCACGACTCTCTGGGTGCGACCCTCTAGCACCCAGATGTGATATGGTGATGTGATGTGGTATTTAATGACAAGTGACCAGGGTGCCATTTCTTATTAATCTACAACAGCACCTCCAGCAGCACTATTCTGCCTAAACAGTGTGCTAGGACACTGGTTTGGTACCAGTTCCAAAGGAAGGGTCCCAGTTGCCAGATCTTCAGCCCCATTTCCTGCAGCCCGGGTGCATGTTTTAGACAGGGCTCTCATTTAATCATTGACCCAGGCCAACTCTGCTTGGGTGATAAGGTCTGACAGAATTGCAGCATGGTATGGCCATAACAGTATCTGGAATTGTACAGGAAGAATGCCTTGTTGATAATTTTCAAGCAGCCTAAGAGGCGTGGCCATATTTGTGCATTCAAATTGGGTAACCCTGCACGCAAACAAGCATCTATGGTTAATTTATGGCTCTGTGTTAATTTTGTGCAGGTGTATGCAGGCATTGGGCTTGTCAAAATTTGGTCACACTTGGCTGTGCATATGAAAAATGTAATATCATATGCTTTTGATAAAATATATTTCCATATGCTTTATGATATACCTGAAAGGTGTGTCCCAGACTTAAAATGGCATGGGATTAGAGAGAGCACAATTTTTAACTCATTGACTAGCATTTTCAAGAGAGGCCTAAAGATCAACCCTTAAAGGCTTATTTGATAAACAAGGAGTGTAAAAGAAAAAAAATATGTAGGCACCAAAGGATTAGGCACATGACCATGGCAGTGGAATCCAGAACCAGTGGTAAGTATTTAGTTCTCCCCATGCACTCTGAAGCTTAAGTGATTCAGAATGAGATCCAGAATCAGTGGCAGATTAAGATTTATTGGGGCTGCAGGCAAACAGAAAATTGGGGGCCTGCCACACCCCATTATAAACATGAATGCATCAAAAAGCATTAATAAAATTAAATGTTTACACGGTGCATTAATAGAACATAAAACATGATGTTGAAATTAAGTACTCAATTTTACCATGCACAAAACTGAATAAAACAACTGCCGTAGGAAAATTACTCAGATGCATGGGATCACCATCAATGTATAATAACACAAGAGGAAAGATATTTTAATTTACTGGTCATGTAGATTCTTGTTTGACTATTTTTTTTACATACACATTTTACATTGTATCTACGTTACGGTAAACTACTATAAGAAAAATACAGGCTATACCGATGGCCTCGAGTATGAATGAGCTTTAGTTCAAGTGCCGCCACCACCATTTTTAAGCGCAGGGATGTTGATACATGAGATGCTGCAGCACTTTAATTAGAATGGCTTCAGAGCCACTCTAATTGAAGTGCCACCCCCCACCCCCGGAGCACATGTAAAAGTGCCAAGGGGCAGCTGCCTGAGCCTGCACAGCAGGGCTGAGGGGGAAGGTGCGAGCCTTCCTGGCTGCCCAGGGCTGGGTGGTCTCTGGACTAGACTCCCTGCTGTCTTCCCTCTGCCCAGAGCAGGGCCACAGGGCTACTTCAGTCCTGGAGAAACTGAAACCACTCCACCCCTGCAGCCAGGCCCCAGTCCTGCGACCTAGACTCCGGGGGGGAGGGGCCCCTTCCGCTCCTGGTGCTACTGCTGCTGGGTGGGCCTCCCTGCCCAGCAGGGGAGGCTGAATGGATGCGTCTGGGCTGGGGGTGGGATAGCACATGCCCACCTTTCCTCCCTGCCCCCCCCCAACAAGACACACACACAGAGCCAGAGAGGAGCTGAGTGGGGCGAGGGTGGATGTGGGCTGCCTGCTGTGGGCTTGGGGATTTCCTCTCTGCTGCCTTTGTCCTAGGGGCCCCACACCAGCTGCATGCCTTGTCTGCCCAGCAGCAGGAGGCACAACTCACCACCCAACTGCTGCTGGGCAGGTGGGGGCATGCAGCCAACATAGGGCTCCCGAAGGAAAGGCAGCAGAGTGGAGAGCCCTGAGCCCACAGCAAGCAGCCTGCATCTGCCCCATGCACAAATACAGAGGGGGCACATGCCACCCCATACCTCCCTGGGGGGTGCACGCAGTGGTGGGGAGCCGAGCCCCCTTTTCCTCCCCTATGCCCCCTGGATGAACTGCCTATGGCTTTGTCTGGCTCCCTACCCCGGCCCCAGATCCAATGCACTGTCTGGCTGTGTCCCACTCCCCATCCGCCCCAGCCCCTGCCTCTGCCCCATTCCCTCCCTCCCTGAGGTCATTGATCTGCCCCCAACCCTAACCTCTTCCCCTCCATAGACTTACCTGCAGGGAGCTGCTCTCCATGCTGCCCCTTTGTTTTCCTGGCCACATGCATGTGTGTGGCTGTGCACGTGTCTTGCTCCTGGGAGCTCCAAGCAGGACCCCTTGCAGGCTAGAATGCTGCCTGCCTGCAAGGGGAAACCCTCCATTTCCCAAGGAAACCCAGGCACCCAGGGGGCCTCTGGGCTGGGCCCCTATGGGCCCATACATTAATTCGCCTAAGTCTAGAATAGCTAGTGTACTGACCAGAGGGTATCTAGGTCTAGCCCTGTGGTTCTCAACTTTTCAAGACTCAAGGCATCCTGGAAAGGGCTGGTTCTTACCTTTCACTCATTTTTTTGACAAGGGAAAAATAGTAGATCAATTCTTCTGTTGCAAAGAACTCAGACCACAACAGGTCTGAATGTTTTTGACACTGTGGATTCCTATTTGAAATTCCTATATCTATCTTCTGAATCGTGTAAGTGTTTGCACATCTAACAGTGCTAATATTGTGATTATTATCCAGGATCTTGCAGTGTCCTGGTTGATAGTCACTGGTTTAGCCAATAGGAAATACTGAGTCCAGGCGTGTCTCTGAAGTCCAGCCCCTTGAGCAGAGCTGTAAAAAGATGTGTCCCTCCATTTAGGGTCCACAGCCTAGAAACTTCTGAAGGTTGCTGCCCTATGGTCTCTCCTTCAAGGACTGAACAGCTTTTACTTCCTTAGTGGTTACCTAGTGCACTGTTTCCCAACTGGTGTGCCATCAGGCACGTCCGGGTGTGCTGCTGCAGTTTCGGCTGGAGCCACCCTGCTGCCTGGCTGGAGCCACAAACAGATGGGGAGCGTGGCTCCAGCCCAAAATGCCCTCCAGTTGGCTGCCCCCCCCCGGTCAGTGTCCAGCTGGCTGCATGCTGCCACCCCCCTCCCCTCCCCCAATCCAGTGTGCTGCAGTACTTTTTTATTTAGGTAGGTGTGCCATGGGGCAAAAAAGGATGGGAAACACTGACCTAGTGGTTAGAAATAGTGGGAAATGGAAGGCCAAGGCTCAATTCCTTCACTGCCTGAGGGAATTTATATCCATATTTGCCACCTCCCTAGAGCTAGTGGGTCTAACTACTAGCCTAGAGGATAAGTCCCTTGGGCTCTTTCAGATCCAATGAATCGTGAATTCTTTTCTGTACAATGGAAAAGTTTACACAGGAGTAGGTGAGTATGCCCCTACTCCCTTAGCCAGTAGCCTTGGGGTATAGGCCTCTGAGAATAACTTCATGATCAAGACTTTCAGGTGACTTGAGCAAAGGAAATCCTCGTTTATGAATCCTTCATGGGCTTAGGCAAAGAGATAGGCACAAGGCTGCTCAGTCTCTTGCAGACTGACATATTTCCAGGTGTGCATAGAGACACGAGACTAAGTAGCCTTGAGGGGAACTTGAGAGTCAAAACATGAGGTATCAGGGAAGTTCAGATGTCCCACAGGTTTAGGAAGCAACTAAACAGGATTTTTCAGGATCATCATTTTGCACTTAAGATGTTTATGTCCCATAGTATGCACCTACATCCTTTTTTGGATTTAACTCTAAAATAATACCTTCCTAGAGAAGGCACCAAGGCTGAAATGTTCAAAGCTGTGTAGGGGGTGTGGATTATACATTTCCATTACCTCAACTGCAAGAGGAGAAAAGATAAGTGGCAGTTTGCTCTTCAAACCTTTTGAACTTGCCAACCAAAATTATTTCCCAACTATTGATTGTGGGGAAAGAAATCTTTTCTCACATGCTTTAGTACCACAGACAGTGGTACTAGAGCAGTCCAGTTTTATCACCTTCAGTGATGCTCCCACAACTGTATTCCAAATTGAAAAGGTGGTTTGTTTGTTTTTTACATGTGCAGCTTAGAAATGGATACCCACAAAGAAGCTCAGCCCAAAGGAGTCTTTGAGTGCCAGTTATGTGGATTAACAGCTCCATACAGTTATTATGGGCAGAAACCTCCCAACACATGCTCTATTGTGTAAGTATAGTTTCTTTTTTTTTTTTATAGCAGATCTCATTACCATGGGATCTCATAATCTGGACTAGTGTAGCACTATACAAAATCAACACAGAAGTCCAATCAAATCATACCTAATCTGGAACATGGGTTAAAGGTACATGGTTCAAAGCTTTACTGTCTCTCACACAAACAAAAACATGCCGTTTCCTCCTTCTAAGATTTACAAAAAAAAAAAAAGATTCAATATCACCATGGTCTTTAAATCTCTGATTTTACATGAAATGCATGAAATAGTAATCCAGTCCTGCAGGGTGCTGTATGCAAATCAACACCATTAAATTTCAGCAGGGTTGTGCCCAGAACTAGTCAGGAACAGTGTCTTGAGCTCTCTCACACAAGTTGCCAAGTACCTAATGAAAGATAACCAACTCAGTAGTCCTGAGGCAACAGTTGCACAACTCAGAATATTTTAGATCATGTTATCATTACATGCTGACAGCTCTTGCCTACGAAAGGCTGAACCCTAAGTTCACAGGAGTGACATAACTAGAAGTAGTAAAGGCGTTTGTCAAAAGAAAATGCATATATTTTTTAAAATGGCCTAGAGAAATCCCTGTAAAACACAGGATACATTTAAAGGTGGAGCACTGAGAACACCCATACATTACTAATCCAGTGGTTATCAATGTTTTTAGACTTAAAGCACCCCTCAGTTAACACCAGCTTTTATTTTTCTGTAGTTGAAAAATGCGTGAAAGCAATTCTTTTGTTGCAAAGAACTCAAAGACCACAACTGGTAGGCAGACTGCTTTTGACACTGTGGATTCCTATTTGAAATCTTTGAGTTTATCTTGTGAATCATGTGTAGGGGTTTGCACACACAACAGTGCTAGTACTGTGCAGTACCCTATGGCATGCTTACAAGGATCTCACAGCACTCCAGTGTGCTATAGCACCCTTTTTGAGAAATCACCCTGCATTAATGAAATGGTTATTAGCAGATTTTCCTTTGCAAAGTGGTCCATTTTTTAAATGGGAGCTGATTCCTTCCTAGCCTCCTGGAAGAAAGCTATGTCATGAAGGATCCTTTCACCCCCGACAAGGACAAATTCCTTATCCTCGGATCACAGTGCAGTTTGTGTACCAGGCGGGTGTGTGTTGGCACAGTAAGTAACATGTGATGCATGGTGCATTTTATAGCTTGCTTTTGTTCCAGACTCAGTGACCTCTTGGGGAAAAGATCAAACAGTGACAGCAGTGTACCAAGCAGCTCTCTCTGCTACCAGTTCCTGTAAAACATGGTTTCTCATGTTGTTAAAGCATTGTTAAAGTTGCTGCATAAGGTCATATCTTTTTCCAGATTTTCAGAACAACATGAAACAATTTCTCCTTTGTCTTCACTGCCCTGCCAGTGTAGAGCGGCTATAAAAGCACCACAGTTTGCCAGTACAGGTATGACACAGGCCTCCAGAAAGCCATGCTACCTCCATGTCCCCTGGCAAATCCTTGTGTAAAAGGCGTGCAGGGGAAGGGTGAGGTGGGATAAATCTCCAGCACCAAATACTGTCGAAAGAAGCCAGAAACCATTTCAGTCCCTAAAGCAGCCCAGAGTCTAGAAGGCACAAGGGGTAGTTTAAACATCACATTTGCCTCTTCCCCTCAAGTGGCACTTCCTGGGAGCCCAGCACAAATCTGCAGAGCGTTGAAAGCTGAGTGCAGATAAGTTGAAACACAACTTTTTAGGGCAGTGGGACAGTTGGAATCTTACTTGAGGACAGTGCAAGAAAATTTAAATCAAAGCCTTTTCCTCAGCAAGAGTCATTATGAACACTCTTGAATGGCTAGAGACAAAAGATGCACAATCATCCAAAAATGTTAGAAATGACAAAGCATGACCCCATTGGTCCAGTAGCAGCAGAACGATAGCATTCTTCATTAAGAACACTTGCATTTCCTACTTAAGGGAGTGGTATTTAAGTATTAAGGCTTCTGGAACTCAGCTGATGGCATCACAATATGTAGTTTTGGCAGTTTCCAAAGTTCTTTCAGCTCATCTCTGCTTATAGTAGTTTGGGGCTATATCCAGCTTCATCAGAGTGGTCATTAGTGAGTAAAAGACTGGGTCAGGTAGTGAACGACAGCAGTGATTAAAAAAAAAAAAAATGTCACTACTGCTGAAGCCGTAGTATTTTCATTCCCCGATTTGATGGCCTTTTGTACTTATGGCAAAACAAACCATATACTTGATTAGAGGAGAGTGTCAGGGGAATACCAGTCTGATTACATGGAATCTAGGGTTGAAGAAGCAGAGGGACAAATGCAAGGGGGTTTTTTGTTTTTGTTTTTTGTGGGGGGGGTTTTGTTTTGTTTTTTTTTTTTTTACATATCTGAAGAAGTGAGGGCCAAATTTTGCTTTGCTCCTCTTTTCAAGATGAATTTGGGCCAAGAATGCTGGTACCAATTCAACTGACTTCAGAAGCAATCTGGCTCACTGGTTTAATGTGGGGTAGGGTGGGGAGAGGGGGGAGGGGGAAACCAAGTTGCAACACTTTTTTCCTGATAGTTATTTTCCCTTCTGAAATCTCTTCCAGTACTTAGATGAATGGAAATTGGAAAATGGTCAAACTATAAATTGCTGCTGATAATTGTTTTATTCCAGCTGTCTGCTGCTCAAATTGTTAGTTTAAAAAAAAAAAAAAAAAAAAAAGAGTAACAGGCTCTCAAATTCATCCTTAATGATCAGTATACTTTTGCAACTGATTTCCAAAATGCCTGGCATTTTCAATTCCACCAGCTGAACTTGTCCCAAAATTGAAGTTTCAGCCAAGCACATTACAGTGAATCTTAATAGGAAGGAGGGGCTCTGCCATTTAAGAGATTAATGCAGCTAATTAAATGTTCTGATTCATTGTGGACAAAACAAAGTATAGGGCATTAGTATTATGCTGTCAGAAGCCATTTCATATCTTTAGCTGTTTATGCACATTTCTTTTGTTTCTAGAGCTATCAAGATTTTTCTGAATAGTATGTCTCAAAGCAAAAGAAAAAAAAACCAACCTCTGAGGTTCTTAATGATGACACTAAACATGCAGCAGTGGGTAGCTAACCTGAACAGGCAAGTGACAGCTGAGCAAGGGCCTGATCCTGGAGAAATAATCCCAGTGAAGTCGATCGGATCAAGGCTACAAAATATTGGAATAAATTTCCTACCAAACTGGCTTGCCCGCTTGAGAGCTAGGTGTACAAGTATGGTTATTAAATACATGTAGCAACACACACTTTGGTAAGATAGGAAGAGAGCTACAGAAAATGTTAATTAACACTTTAAACACCTGCATCCAGCAGGTAAATATGTATTATTCCTCTTTCATGTAGGGGAAAGTAGGACATGGGTTAAGTGACTTCCTCGAGACCACAGAGGGAGTTAGAGCTAGGATTACAAGTCAAGGGTCTATGGCTCCTTGACTTGTGGTTGTATCAATGAATCAAGCCAGACCCTCTCTTGATCTGCTTGTATTTATGTTATAACTTGAGCCTGTGAAGCTAACCACCTATAATTTACCTCATTGGAACTATGTAGTGAAGAACCAGATTGCTAGAATGGACAACTTTTAGAGTCAGGTTGCTTTTAGTTCCATTACTTTGTACACACTGTTGTGATTCGGTGGTAGACTCTTTGCCTGCCACACAAGAGACCTGGGTTTGTTTTCTGGATGTGCATATAACTACAGCCATTGAAGCACTGAACCTCTGGACTCAGTCTGGCCTTTGGATTTTGTCTGAAGAGGGGATGGAAGGTCTTAGCAGCCTCCACTCCTTCATACTTCTGCCTAGGCATTTGTGTCAAAGGTCCTGGTGACTTCTCGTGCATACACCATGATCTAGAAGAATCGACAGTTGCCTACTACTGTTCTTTGTAATTCCACTAGAGCAGGGTTCAGTAGCATTTTTGGCTGGAGTGCCAAAAACACACCAACCCTGACCCACACCTCACCTTCCTGTGCTAAGGGCAGACTACAGGGGAGCTGTGAGGGGCCCGATCCTCGTTGTTGGCGGCAGCTACATGCGTGCCTCCAGGTGGATGGTGGGGGAGGGGCCAGGATCATGCTGTTCCTGTGCCTTCCCCACCCTGTATCCCAAGGTGCACGTGCAGTTGCTGCCAGCATGGAGTTGGTGCTGGGGCTCCAGACCCCAGTGCAGCTGTTTGCAGCCTGCCCTGTTTGCAACTGCCCAGAGCCTGGGCCAGCTGTGGTAGGCAACCAGGAGGCTGCAAACAGCACTAGACTCTGAAGCCCCAGCCAGGCTTTGTGGCTGTGGCAGGTGTACACCCACCTCTGGGCAGACAGCGGGGAAGGAACCTAGAACAGCACAACCCTGGTCCCTCCCCCACAATCTGCCCAGATGCATGTGCAGCCGCTGCCACCATGGAATCTGGCCACGGGCTCTGGAGCTTGGTGCAGCTGTTTGCAGCCTCCTGGCTGCAGCCAGCCTGGGCTCTGGGCAGCTGCTGCCAGCCATGGAGCCTGAACTGCTTGCAGCAGGGCTTGAAGCCTGTCAGTGGCCTGCTGGGCACAGCTTGGACTCCATGGCTGGCAACAGCTGCCCAGAGCCCAGGCCAGCTCTGGTGTGCCAAGCTAAATGGCCTCGTGTACCATGCGTGCCAGGGGTTGCTGACCCCTGCACTAGAGAGACCCAAGAACTGTCTTTCCTTAAATTGACCCAGGACACTGGATGTAATTTGTTACCTTTCATTGTTGGGCCTCTCAGATCTAAGTCCAACATAATCATGAGATACCACTTAAATTTACCAGGCAATAATGGATTCATTTACAGCTGATGTGCAGAAGTGTCATCAGCAAAACACGATGAATGTTCTCAATAGCTGGGCTTCCTTCATAATTGGACTCTTCAGTATATTACCTTCAATTATTTTTCATTTACTGGTATTTCAGTTATTTTCACTCTAGTCAGTTGTTATGATGCAATTTGCAGCACATATTACAATGACCTTCCACCACCTTATTTTGGGGAAAGCATTTGCTTGAGCAAATCTTCAGAGCTTGTTCCAAGCAAAAAATAGTACATTAGGGGAGCTACCCATACACTATTGTGGGCTGTTTAGCTTAATAGAAATATCTTAAACTACTGCTCCTCCCCCTGCCCCCCACCCACCAATGTAGAATGTATAGGCACATCACAGCAAGTGACAACTTCAGATGCTGACCTTTGGCACAACAGTGCAATGCTTGAATGGCCAATGGTATTACAACACTGACACCTGTAAGGCCTCAGCACTGCAGCTGGGCAACAAGGTCAGCAACACTCAAGCCCTTAAGCAGCCCCAGCTCAGCCTGCTGGATTTGTTCTAGGACTGCTTTTAAGGTGCTCTTGCAAGTACCTAGGCCCTGCTGCACAACAGACTGGCTTCAGTCTGGGAGTAACTCTTACCTGTGTGACTTCCTTGGTGTTTGTTCCTTCATTCCTGCCTGTGTACCCAGTCCCTGAACTTTAGAACCTGTTTTGACTTTGGCTTTCTTCCTGACATCCACTTCTGGTAAAACACTGGCTCGGCACGTGAATCCTACCTTGACTTTGGCTTACTTCCTCACATCCACTTCTAGTAACCCTTTGGCTTGGTGCATGATCCTGGTTTAACTTCGTCTTGCTCCCCACCCCCATTATGGATGCTGGTAACACCCCCTAACTCTAACCCACCAGGTCTAATGCCTCTGGATCCTGACAGCGCTCATCAGGACTAGGATTAAAGATGATCTTCAATATCCATAGACTGTACATCTTCTAAGGTGTCAAAAGAGCAGGTGGGATGTGTAGATAAGGCACTGATTTGGCATACAGGAAGCACTCCATTCTTAGCTGTGCCACAGCCTACATACGTGAGCTTGGGCACTTAGGCCCAGAACCATAAAGGCATTACCTTCCATTTGGGCACCGAATGCCTAATGATTTCAGTGCAACCGAGGCACGTAAATAAATTTGGTGCATCTGTGCCTTCTCTTTGGGCTTTTGTTTGCTACCTGCAAAGTGGGGATAATTTTTCCACTCTTGTCTCCTTCCTCACAGGCTCTCTGGAATGTTGCTTTCTCCTATTGTGTCTGTCCTAGGCCAAGCATGATATAGTCCTACTTGCTTGGGGCACAGTGCATTGCAAATAGTAATACCACAGCAGCTTAAACTCACATCTCCACTTTTTCATTGGCAATTTAAGCAACAAAAGGATCCCCACAGGGCAAAAGTAGTAGGTAGCCTAGTTAGACCATATAATAGAAATATAACATTTTGTAAATGGGGCTTTCTAAGGGGTCTAAACCGATGCCAAATTCTTAACGTGCCACACAACCTCTGACTGCATGAAGGAAGCAATATGCTCGGCACCAGAAGCAAGACCAGGCAACAATTTTCTGTTCACTAGCCTGAAAAGTTACAGAGAATTAGATCTATCAGTTTAGTAAAACCATGGAGTTAACCTGGCACTGAAATGCATGAAGTGATATTTGGAGCAGAGAATCTGATACATGCAAACCAGTCACCTAAAACAAGGTCAGTCATACAGCCAGCCCTGAAGGAGCACTTTACTATTCGGGTAACATCCAGGGAGTCTGCTGCCTCCACAAAGATATATTCATCCATCTGAGCTGATGTCATCACCTGTATTTAAATCCACAGGAATAATCCACCAATGCCAGCTGCATCTTGGCTGTGAAATCCCATATGGAATCTAGTGGTCTGGAGAACAGCAAAGTTACAAGATTTACACCCTCTCAGGGCAAAGAATGCAACCCAGTCAATTTGTCTGCAAAGCTGGCCAACTGGGGCAGTGCAAGCTAGATTAAGATATTGCATCTGTTCCCTGACCACTTCCTGCATAACAACCACATTTCAGGGTAAAAAAGGTTGGGCCTACAGCATTGGCTAACCAGGTATCTGAAGCATGCCAGATCCAGGTGCCATTCCCTGATTCCAGATAAGGGAAATGACTGGTCTTGTCTGCAGCAGATCTGAGGCTTTGGAACAAGTTAGAGTTGAACTGTTGTAGAGCTACGTGCTGCCCTGAGAGAAGGCTTCCTGTAGCTTCCTTTGGAGTAAGGCATAAGGACTTCAGTTGTCTTTGGCCCTTTCCTGGAGTCATGGAGGGAGAAAGCTCCTTCAGGCTTCATTCCCATTATCCCAACTTTGCCATGGTGCAAGGACCCCTTCATTATGTTCTTCCTACTT
This sequence comes from Alligator sinensis, assembly GCF_000455745.1. Classification (NCBI taxonomy): domain Eukaryota; kingdom Metazoa; phylum Chordata; order Crocodylia; family Alligatoridae; genus Alligator; species Alligator sinensis. The sequence continues at coordinate 888,885 of NW_005842569.1, read as the reverse complement.
GACTGAAGAGAGGAGGAAGGGAACACACAGTATAATTTAGAAAAAGCTGAAATATAGCCAATTCCATTTTGTACGCTGTTAATTATTCATATTTTCCTTACAGGAATGTAGTCTATTCTACTCAAAAAGGTTCTGCCTCCCCTGCGTTAAGAAAAACCTGGAAGAGTTTCCTTTGGAAATACAAGAAGACTTGGATAAAAAAAAGTCCCACTAAAAATCTTCCTTCTCTATGACAGCGGAGGGGTGTCAAACAAGGCCTGCAGGCCACATCTTGCATGCGGACCTGTCTCATCTGGGATGCAGGACTTCTGGAGAGGCTGGGAATTTTGAGGACAGTGCAACAGGGCATGACTCATGGTCAAATTCCAGGAAGATGGAGCCTACTTGAGGACTCATGTTGGTGGTGGCCATGGGTGAATAACAGCAGTGTTAACCCCTGTGGCACTCTGAGTTGAGACAGCAGCTCAGGTACCTGCAGTGGTTAATGCCACTGCTGCTTGCTCTGCTGTCTGAGATGGGTCTAAACCCAGCCTTTGAGGAGCCCTGTGCTCCAGATCCAGCCCACAGAGACAAATGAATTTTACACCTTTGTGACAGAGGAATGACTTTCATCAACTTACCACAAGTAAGTCATGAAAGGAATCATCATGAAAGTACATTCAAATTCAGACATTCCTGGGTTTGCAATGAAGGCACCATGACACTGACTTGGTGCAGGAAAATTAGAAATGGAAACAGGCTGCCCTGTAATCATAATCCAAATGACATGTACAAAAAGTAACACCATAAAATATTAAAAAGTACAATTTAAAATTCTGACTTTTTAAATGATAATCAGTCATGTTGGATACTAATACAAAAATGTTTTTAATGGGCAGGCAGATTGTCAACTGGTATAAGCCAACATACTTCTATGGAACTTAGTTTACACTACCCAAGAATAAATACTATCATCTAATCAGGTAGGTTGTTTCCTACCAAAGCTCACACCTCTCTGAGCCAGTCTGCCTCTAAGGTTCCACCCTGCTTTACCATCTGTCTACCTGACAATCTAATCTAAGCTTGTCAGCCTGACAGTCTCACTTTAACAAATTTTAGGTAGACAGAAGAATCTGATACGTCACACTTTCAAAAGTGAGAACACACAGAACACAGAGTTGACATTTTTGAAAACACTTTGGTGTTTGGTCACATGAGGGTGATCTTGGACGGGGCAGCTAACTTTCTTGCGTGATGTTTTTCTTTACAAGTGAGAAAGAGCTGGTGCCTTTCATTTCACTGTCAGGTAAGGTCAAAATGCAAATAAAGCTCAGCAGGATAGCCAGCAAGAAGTTCCATCGGGTCTGAACTGGGCAACTAAATGACAGCTGAAGTAGGAATTCAAATAGAATTAAATTTACCATATTTACTCAATTCCAAGATAAGGAGAGAAGGGGAGGGCCCGAGGCTGCGTGGGGGATAGACACAGCCACAATGGGTTTAGGTGGTGGTGGAGGGACAGACAGGAGGGGGCAAATTACCTGCTCCCTACCTGTCCCTTTGCAGTCCCCCCAATCCCCACCCTGTGCTTGCTACCTCCACTGCTTTCCCCAATGCAGTGGTGTTTGGGGCAAATTTAAGATGATCCTCCAATAATTAGATTTCTATACATGGAAAAATTATAACAAATTTATAAAGTTTCCACATATGGAATCTAATTATTGGGGTGGGCCATCTTAAATTCAGGGTCATTTTGGATTTGGGTAAATATGGCGAGTCATGGATAGGTTAAGCAATTACTATGGGAAAGAATTACCTGGCTCAAGTGTTTTCTTCATGATCATCTTATTGGCTTTGCTACAGTTGCATGGACTATTTATAAAATATTCACATAAAGTCACTTGGATGCACATCTCTTAAGGAAACATCTAGAATGCTTCATGAACACATGAAAACACTGTTGGTAGGGGACCTTGCTAGTCTTCTTCTCTAGGAATGTAATGTCTTGGTTAACATCTCCCATGTTCTCAGCTTTTGTAATATACTATGACTGTATAGTATAAAAGTGGACTGTATAGTTAAAAAAGTGGACTGTTTTGGGTATATTAAACCATTTATTTTTTATTAAAAATGAATGTCTAATCCAGTATTGAGTTATTTTAAGTACTTTTGGGCAAAGACAGTCATTTAGTTCAGCACTTGTTCAGCATCTGGTACAAGAGGCCTGGTGGGTTTGTAGACACCACTTCAATACAACTTAAAGTTACTTCCCTTCTCAAGCTTTGAAGGACAGTACTTCTATGAAAATTAGAGTTAATTTAGCTCACTAAATAAGGCATGGATAAGTATGTGATCTAAGCTAAAAGACTACTATACTCAGTATTCATATCCCTAAGTGTTGTGACAGTAACTTAACAACATGCATGGCTGACCCCAGCCAGATGTGAACTTGTAGCTTAGTAGTCAAATTCTGGAACTCATTACTGTTTTTGAACCATTTCTCACGGTGTAAAGACCTACAATAAACTATGTACTTCCAAATCCCACATTGCTTATAAGAACTATGCATGCGTTTCTTAACATAACCAATCGTTATCAAGTAGTGGAATGTAAACAGTAGAAATCTTTGATCACTACTGTGCGAGTACCAGTTTGTAACGCTAACATGAGGCTGCCACCCTCTTCTACTGTTGCACCTGTATCATTGACGGAAGATCCTGATGTTTGCTGAAAAAACAAAACAAATCAGAAAAGGAACACCTAATCCAAAGGCTATTCAGTGAGACTACTTACAGGCATAAGGCTCATAGGAATGGACCCTTAGCTGCCCCCTTCCACTCTAGCTCCAATCCTGCAATTCATTCTGTGCGGACAGACTTTCTACTTGCAAGGTTAAATTCACTCTTGTCACCTTCTCCTTTAAGAATGTCCTCAAAGTGCATAAGTTACACTATGCAATAAACACCTTAATATATCAGCTGTCCTAGTGCTTTGCACTACCACAGAACGTTTGAGTGCCCACAAAAACTTATTTCTGTGTTCAAGCTCACACAAGAAGTGGCATCACTGAGATTACTCACTTAAGCGAAGCTTCCCTGCATTTTCCAAAACAGGATGTAAATCGAAAGCTAGGAGAAGGCAGAATCATTAAGGAGAAAGTTCTACATTAAGTGAGTTTTACTTGCGATGGTACAACAATATTACAGAAGACCACACTTTTTCCAGGGATACCCACCAGTGGAAGTAGGGAGGATTCGTGACTAAGCTTGGAAATACTAACACAGACCCTGATTGTGCAACTACTTACGTACGTTAGCATGCAAATAAAGAGTAATACACTGTGTTTGCAGGAAGGGGATCCAATTTGCAGTTTTCTGGTAAAATGCAGGATACAGCCTGCAAAGGGTGGCAAACTTATTTGCTTCAAAAAGGGAACTAGACAGCTGTAAATCACTGGTCATATTGAATTCAGACTTCTCTAGCAATAAATGAAACACCAGTCAGGCTGCCCTACTCATTAAAAACTCATGGTCCAATTTTTAAAAATACTTTATTTTTTCAACCATTAAGGCAACACCCCCCCCTTAAAAATTAGCCATTTTTACATTCAGTATTACAGCATGTAAGTACATAGGTTCCTAGAAGCCAGGGTACAGTTGCTATCAATCCAACACCTTATTTATGAAATAGGGAAAAAAAAAAAAAAAAAAAAAAAAAAAATCAGGATGGAAATAAAAATGGGAACAAACACTTGAATTAAGCAGGCCTTTTTATTCTTAAAAAAAAAAAAAAAAAAAAAATCAATAGACAAAACATTCTGAATTCATTATTTTGTTTAGAAATATTATTTTTTTACTTCAACAAGTGCAGAAAAAAGATACCTAGGACTTTGACCTTGCTATATTACCAGGACTTTTCATTCCCTCTTTTAAAATGCTACTTGTATTGTTTGGATCAAATACACTTGAGAATTTAACCTGAGTTAGTGATACTTCACAGAAGACAGCCATTTCATGATTTTTGAGTCATCCCTGCTTAGCAATATCTGCTCTTAATCAATTTCCATTACACTTTTATATTTTAGTATAGTAAAAGGCACAGAAGGCATGTTTTTAAAATACCGGAGAACTGAAAATCCAGATGTTTGTATGTATTGATGTCTGTTTAATCACATCAGGATTTTAATTAACGGCGGCATCAAAGGCCCTTTAAAGGGCATGGCAGAATTTCAATGATATAACAATGATGCCGCTAACCTGAAGAATTAATGAAAAAATTGAAATTTAGAGCTAATAAGTCACTAAAATTAAATTTTACCATTTTGTTAAATGAGCATTATTACACATCCAACTATTTTGTTGTCATTATGAAGGAAATAAACAAGGCCTAAGTGCACTTTCACTTCTGTAAGCAGAGGGGATAGCTGCCTGTGGATGAGGGATACAGCAACGGGGCTCTGGCTTTTAAATATGCTTCCCTTACCCACTTACACTTTGTAAATTGTGTCCGAGAATGAGAAGGCACAGTGACCCCTTTCCATGGCATTATTCCATCAATTCCACAGTTTAGTGTTGACAAGTGAAATTAGCTGCCCTGTCTAGTAGTTGCTTAAACCAGTCTGCAGCCAGTATTGGGAGGACATGGTATCATTATCATAACTACCATAATAACTGTGCTGCTGTATTAAAGAAGGCCATAAAACTGTTTGAAGATAAGGGTAGTTCTGGCTTCCATGTGATAAAAATATATGTATGGTATTTGAATGCATCAGAGGTTATGTGGCTTTGATAAGCACCCTATACAAAGTATATCTGCATATGAATCCAACAAGTTTTTCTATAGATACCTTCCTAAGAGTCCAGGATGTAGGCTATTTCTCCGGAACTCCTGTGGCATATAGAGTCAGTCATAGCAGTCAGATGAGATAACCAAACCCACATGCCATTTTACAGTTAATGCTGAGTCAAGATTCAACAATGAGTAATTATGGTATACATGCAAAAAGGAGACAGAATATAATGTTGTGCTTCTGACATACACCTTGGAACAGATCTTTCAGTCCTTTTTTAGGGCCTAGCCCAATAACCTTTATTCGTATTAATAGTCCCTACTTATGTGCATAGTTTCACAAACTAAGGACTGCTCTCATGTATTCAAAAATTGGGTCTGCAGTGCTTGCTTAGGCAAAAATGCTACAACTACTATGCATTAAAAAACCTAATGCTCCTCCCTTCTGCCTTCCCTTGTAATTCAGATGGAGATGACAACTTCATTTAATAAAAGGGAAAGAGCTTAAGACCAAATGGAGTTTCAGAAGCTGCATATGCCTTAATCAATTATTTAGCTGACTAATGTTAGAAAAGCAACTTTGTCCTCAGATGATTTTGGCTAACTGGAAAGATCTCTTTTGTACAATTATAGTATGAAAGGACATATGTAATGTTTCTCTTCACAGGTTTTATTTTACTGCTGCCTCAGACCATTAAAATTCAGTGCAGAAAAATAAACTGTTGTAGATTACCAAAAGAGAATACAGTATAAAGCATTTACAAATTTGACATTTACTTCATAAGAGAAATGTTATACATTATCTATGAACAAAGAGTACCTGAATGATAACAATTTATCAATCTGCAATTATAAAACTGGTGCAACTTTAAAAAAATGACATTTAATGGATTGCAAACAAATGGCAATGAATATAAATCACAGCTAGAACAATTAAAATATGTACTGCATTTGTCATAAGTGGCAATTTTTTTGACTACTTCAAAATAAAATTCATAAACAATTCATTTGTTAACTGTCTATGGCCCTGATTCTGTAAAATAATTTGTTTTCAGGCTTACCTGCACACATGTAGCTGTATAGTCCAGTATACAGAATTTGGACCTATGTATGGATTCTGTCTTCATCTAGATGAACATGCATAGGAAAATGGAATGTTTCCACACAGAAACCGATGAAGAACTTTCAAGGTATGTATATTTCAATTATTACTAGGTTTGCATTGTCAAGGGGTATTTACATGTGTTGAAATAATAAGAAATCACAGATTAACCTCAGTGCAGGTAGCAACAATATTTTTACATAGAAACATTCTGTAGGACATCATTATTCCTATTAACCAGCAGAACATCTTTTCATGGAATTATTAGATAAAATAGGTCTAACATGTACAGAAACTCTCGCCGTTAGTTCTCTTACCAGTTATCTCACCTAAGTGCAAAGCACTGTAGTACATTACAAAGATGAATGTGGTTCTAAGATCCACACTCTGTATTGGCGAGTTTAAACCTAATAATTAATTCTAAGCATTTTAGAATGATAGCTTTTCCTGTGACACTTATTTTTATCTAAGAAAAGCAAAAAAGGAAGTCTATGGTCTATGTAAAAATACATTTAAAAACTTGGTTACAACCGTGACTACATAAACTGATATGATTCAATTTTTTAAACAGAATATATGGTAATTGAAGTCTAGTAGGAAATAAATAATAATTCATCTTTAGCCCTTCTGGCCTTTAGCCATACAAGTAAACCTTTACCTGCCAAGAATAAAAATTTGGAAGAGAAGGTCCACAGTGTTCAATTTAAATAATTTACATGGCTCTTTAAAGTGTTTCTGTAAGACAATTTAAAACTTTTTGCTTTGCTATTATATTTTACAAACTGCAGCATGACGTTTAAACAAGAAAAAGGCAAGACACATAATACCAGGAATCTTAGTTAAAATTACCATATTATAATTTAAGCATCTAGGAGCAGGGATAAAGTTTATTAAAGCCAGATATTCAAAATGTGAATAAATCTAGCTATTCAAATAGCAGTGAGAAAGAGTCAAACACCAGACACCAACCCTTATATTTCAGCCTTATTAAAGGCTCATGATTTCCAATGAAGTGCCAATTTATATAGAGACATTGTGTTCAATAACTAAAATAACAATCAGCTGTAAATTCATTCTATAAAAGTGTAATTGCCAGTTGTTTTTTAACCATTAAAAAGAAAGCTTTAAGATGAACGATTTTTGACAGGAAACATTGGAACAAACTGATCTGAAACTAAAGGAAAAAGAGCAAGGGACTGTAGAAGGCAAAGGACTAAAAGAACAATGTTGTTTTCTCCAAATGCGTTGTTTAAGACTTCTAAGCTGCCTACTAGAAAAGAAAGGCTACATAGATTTAACATTAGTTCAGTATTAGACATAGTTCTAGTCATGGGTAAGTCTCTAAATGTTCAGCAGTTCGAATAAACAAATGTTTAGATGATTATCATAACCTCTCCAGTCTGCAAATTGTGCTGACTTTAAGAGTATAGCCTCTAATAGGAAATACCAGCAATTACACATCTGTTTGGGCCAGAAATACTGCCAAAACATACACTTTGGCACTACTTCAACGCTTTAGCAGCTGGTTGGAACTAGAAACTGAAACACATGGGAAAATGAAAAAATACACATTTTAAATGCCAAAAAGAGGCCAATTTCTGAAAGTGGAAAAAGTCCTCATTTTGGTGGGTTAAAATACGGGTGGGCTTGTAAATTAACAAGTACAATGGGGTACAAAATAACCATCTATTTGTAGTAAGGATAGTTACATACTTGTGCACTGAAAGGAGAATGTAAATTTAAACCAAATATCCTAAAGTACTAACTCAGTTAAGCAAAATCTCCCTAAAACCAAATTAAAATCCCTCCTTAAGACATTTTTTGGCATGAGGCATACAAAAAAACCCAAACTCAACCATGTCTACACGCATGCTGAGATTTATCATGTTGATCAGTATTTCCTTGTGCTCCCCTCCCTTTCTATTAACTCTTAAAGCTTTTTGTGGAAAGGTTCTCCTTTGTTGTGTCTGTCCAATGTCTGGAAAAATAGAATCCTAATCCACAACTGGGGTTCTTAGGTGTTCAATAATACAAATAAATAATAGGAAAAATTAACATTAATGCTGTACCTAAAATGCTATTTACAGACTTTCTGGCATGCTGTTTTTTAAAATATGACCACTTTTACTTACAGAATTGATCTTTTTAAAAAACTGAATGATGGAAATTATAGTGAGAACCTATTAGTATTTAACCTAAATTTCCCAAACTGTGAGCATTTGCAAAAGCACACACAAATGCAGCCTTTTTTAAATTTAGTTTTCCAGTGCCTACTATGATCATCTTTTGAGGTAGCTGGTCTAGGATTTGTGAAATCTGTAATACAGAAAAAAAAATGTTTCTTGTAAAGCAATGCTAAATCTAGTGAGCCTGTTGTCCTGTACATTAAACTCTAAAAGCAGCGCAGGTATCTTTATAGTACACTCTTGGTTAGTGGCATCACCCAAAAATGTTATGCTCTGTGAACCTTTTGTTCAAGTTTTTGTACGATCTTGTTCTTTTACTATATATTGTTTAACTGTAATTCTAACTCCAAAGCACAAAACAAATGGTTCTAGAAATCATCCAAATTTGAATACTTTGGTTTTGAAACAGAACAAGAGAAAGGAAGCAAGGGTACAGGCAAGGAGAAAGCTCAAATTATATATATTCTACCTGATAATTATTAACTGTGCTACCTATAACAGCACTTGTAGTTAAAAAGTTTGCCCAACATTTCCCACTGCAAGATGCTGTCTTCTGTTGCTTATAATGTTATCACTGGTTAACCATCTGGACTAACATTTCCCATGCCAGGTATTTGCTTCAGTCTGAATTTATTCAGAAAGTTTGAACAACAACAACAAAAGTTTCAGCCATTTCTGAGATTACAGTAAGTTAATTTTACTCTTTTCAATGCACTTGTTTTACTGAGGATCAGTAGTGCCTCCAAGTTTTGTAGCATGAACTTGAAATTTGGCAGGGGGTCACCCTGGTGACAGTGGCATATATTTTATCATCTCCATGAAAAGTCATCCTCGTTTAGCAAAATCTGAGTGCTAAAAAAATGACATATATATGAACTGCACTTGTTCTGTAAGGACATACTAAGAGTTGGCTACTAAGCATTCCAAACATTCCCCCTGTACCAGGCATATTCTGTTTCTATAGATTTCATACGTGCTGACTGGTTTGCTCATGCGTCATCCCCAATAACTTCACATATCCCATCACAACTCTGCAGGGGCTGAATAAGATTTTGCCTGTAATCATTCCTTCTGGCCACTGTGGCACAGGAAATGTAAACATGGAGAGTCTTACCTGTGCTTAGGTGGCAAGGTGAAGAATAAGCATAGATAAGGATAATGGAGTGGGATGAGGAGGAAGCAGTGTGGAGCTGGGGAGATTACAGGAGCCAGAGAATGGTAAGACACAGGAGGAAGGGCAACAAAAGCTAATTGGGGGAGGGTTGTCAATGGAGTAGAGAAGAATAGAAGGGAATTAGATTTTGGGGATGGGAAGGACAACAAACCCTAATTTTGGTAATTCCTAACCTGTGCACATTTAATTCTGCAGTCTTAATATTCTTTTGAACAAGGGATTTTTCTGTGTTGATGTAAAAAACTAACAGCCACCCAAATTAAGCCAAATACAAGGACCAAACCTAAAACTGAGTCAGCAGCATCACAAACCTTAAAAAATAAGCTTTTAGGGGATTCTTGTTTTAAGGAACAAAATACATCCCCTTAAAATTTGCATACAAAAGCCATGCCTTATTGCTCCTTCTGTTCCGAGGGAATTCTAGCACTGCTGTAAAGTCTGTCTTTAGAGAATGTTGCCCTCAAATCAACCTTTCAGGCAGCAAAACATATTATTCCTAGTAGCAAAATCAAAAATTCATGATTTGCTGCAATGATGGTTACTCATTTTGGGCAAAAGTCTTACTTGGGTCTTAGGTGCAACAGAGACCCAGATACAGTGGATTTATTGTGATTCTTTAGTACTGCATTCTATCCTAGACACAGTGGAGTTCTGCTTTCAGAGGCTCTTCACAAGGCACAATTGGTAGCATGAAAGGGTACGGCCAAGGTGTCAATGCTTATGCTGTGCCACTGGTCAAAATTCCTACATGGGGAAAGGTTGATGTAAGAGATGCTCTGCAGTAGGGCCTGTCCTCCCTGATTTCCCTGAGTAAGCTTGTTTTATCAAGCTTTGTGTAGGAGTACAGAATCTGGCCCCAAATGAAAATTTGCCAGGCCACCATTACAACAAAAACAAGGACAATGGAAACAGAAGTGCTATGATCCTGAAACAAATTAAGTTAAATCACCAAGAAGGATAGATCAAATGAGTAGGAAGCTACAGTATTAGGTCCAGAGCATTTAGGTTCATATTTAAATCTAAAAAAAATCAAAAATTGATATACAAGCTCATGTTTTCATCATGAGCCTCCAATATATATTTTTTTCTTTGAAGTCCAAAGCCCTAGACACAAGTGATTGTGTGTCAAATCTCAGCTTCCATTACAATTGTTGTAATTATCTCTGTGGTTGTCAGCAAAAAGCTTGAAAAACTAAGTGTATCCTAACAGTCAGAAACAAAAGGCCAGAAAAAAAATGGAGATACAGTTGGACTGAAGAGCCTTTTGATTTTTTGAGGCCCAATTTCTGGGGCTTTTGAAACTCTAGTTTTGGTAATATCGGATATCAATGACTCCAATTCTGAATCTGTCTTCTGCGTAAAAATATTTATTGCCCTGAGCTCCATAATGAGTCAAGACAGACTAAGAATCAGGAAGGCACACTACGTATTGCAATGATAAGTAAAGGAGGACAATTCCTCAATCCACTATTTCCTGATAAGACATGGGAACCTACTACCTAATAGGATTGTTATAGATGGTTATACCATATTCAGACATTTCTTACTGATGGTTGTGGGGAGTAGGGAAAAAAGGGAACAAGGAAGAAAACCTGTAGGCCATCATTTTGTATGTATGGACCTACTGCTATTCATTTTCTCAGACACACACATTACATTTTAGACATGCATGGGAAATTTACACAAGACATTCCAAATATTCCTAATGGCTAGTTTCTATATAGATCCTTACTGTGTTGTTGGACATACAAAACAACCTCGTTATAATGAACCCTTAAGAACCTGTGATTCAAGGTCATTAAAAGAGGGTGTTCTCTATAATAGGGTTAACCAATTTGCTGCATCACAAGAATGGGTTGGGGGGGAAGGTTTGGAAAAAATCAGTTCCTGCAGTTTGGTTTGCTTTGAAAGGAGGGCTTTTACCCCCCCCCCCCCCAAAAACAAACAAACAAACAAACCAAAAAACCCAAAAACCAAAAAAACCCCCAAAACAGCCAACCTAGGATTTGGTATAATGACATCATACTGTATACATGGCTTTATTTTTAATATTGTTTTAATAGTATAGTATCAAACTTGAAATAAAAAAATGCTTTTAAATATGAACCAGAACTTACCAAGATCCTCAAAGAACTAGTACATTTCTAACAGAAACATGTTCTGTAATTAAAATGAAGATCACTTTCCTATGTTCTGGGCCTCAAAAAGCATGCTTGATTCTATTAATGTGGGTTTAAGATTGAGGTCCACAAACACTGTGATAACACAAGCAAAAATTGACCCTTCTTTGACAGAGAAAGCCTAAAAGCCAAGAAAAAGTTGAGAATGGCTTCCAACTCCCCCCTCGCTGCAAGAAAAACAATAAACAACACTGTTGTAACAAGCCACAGAAAAAAGGACAATAGAGAAACTGTTAGGATAAGAAAAGAAAATACAGATAAAAGAGAATAATGTTTTTAATAAATAGGTATTAAATGTTAATTCCCAAAGAAACTCATGGCTAGCAGTTATTTTCATTCATTGCACAGAAATCTCTGAAAACAACTGTAAAAATGGCATCATGGTGTTTCATGCTCATTATATTTCAGTAACCTAACTTACAGGCCTATAGGTAACATGGGAACAGTAAACCATCCTGTTATATTTTGGCTTATATAGTATCACCATTAAGTGGTATTCTGAGGATCAAATTTTGTTCCCAGTTACATACTGCAAGACATTTTCCCCAAAATGTTACCCGCTTCCATATCTTTGCAATCAGTTTAATCCGACCAGCATCAAATGGCACCAGTGCATAGGGCAGCCCTAACTGCCCACGATCAACCTTCTCTGCAGCACAAATGTGGACATTGTGAAAGGGGTGTGTTTTATGCCCTGCTGGAGCAGTAGAGTCCACGGAGTGACACACTGTCTCCCAGGAGGGAAGGAAGGAGGGACGGAAGGGGGCATGCTGGAGGACTGTTTTCTTCTGAGAAGCAGCACAGCGTGTACAGACTTTCACTTTCTCAGGAGAAATTGCCCTGGGAGTGATGTAACCCTAGTTGCTATCCAGGTTCTCTCTCCTGGAGCGGCCATTTTATTCTGAGAGAAAAAGACTGAACATCAGTACACTCATGGTTTCTCCTGGGAAAGCAGCGACTCTTCCAGGAGAAACTAAATGTCTGTAGGAGTCCACTATCTACAAATTCTGCTTCCAATGCAAATGTAATCTCTATATGTGCATACAAATGTGGACAAAATGGGATGCAATTAAATTTAGTTGACTATTCTGTTGACAATGCATATAAATGAACAGAAGGAAATGCAGGCTAAGAAAGCTGTTAGCTTTGAGGGACTAACAGATACAAAGAATGTAAAATAGTTGATCTGTCAGAAATGTAAACAAGTAGGGTACCAGACCTTTTAAGAAAGAAAGTGCTGTATTTACTAAATCATTTTTTTTTCAGAGTAGACCATCAGTTTAAGCAACAGCATGTTGACAAATTGTACTTCAGCTTCTTTGGGGGAAAGCATCAGATCTCTGAGATTCTCCCTAAGTCCTGCTAACTTAAATGATGTTTTGAGGTTAAAGTTTCGTCTTGAGCTATTCTGACTTCTCAAAGACAAACACAGTATTAATGTATCCAGCCATAGGGGACATTTTGTTGTTATTTGCTTAGAACACTTCTGAAACAAGCATTCAGTCACTTTTATGTGCTAATTCACCAACACGCATCTGGGTAAGATATATCTGAGTGCTGTACTTAAAAAAAAAAAAAAAAAAAAAGTTAAATAAAGAAAGCCTTCTCAACAGGCTAATCTAAAAATTACCCAAGCAGTACAATACTATAGCAGTACTGTTACTCACCCAATTCTGAGAGCAGCAAAGCAAAAGATCTTTCAAACATAAAAATGTGAATATATAATTATTCCCAACCACTCAATAGATTTAGACTGACCGCCTTATTTCAAGAAAAGTCAGAAAATACAAGCTGGCTTTCAGTGACCATGAGAGTATATAAAACAAGAGTGCATAATCTATAGAAGATAGTGCATTTACCTTGAGATAATTTGCCCAATTAAATTAAAGGTTAAATGACTAAATCAATATAGAACATAAAATTTTGATCAATCAAGATCTATTTACGCTACTTAATAGATTCAAATTTGTTAATACAAAAACATACATACAAAATTCTCACTATTCCCCAAATTTTAAATTATTCAGAACCTTTTATGAGCAAATTCATGAGCACTGCATAAGTGTCCTTAAATTTCTTAAAAAGAAGAATTCAAGGCAAAAAAGAAGTGTGATAGTCCAGTTCTGTTTTTTTTCATGCTTTGGTGTTAAAAGCACAGCAGATAATTGTGCAAAGTAATTTTGCTCCCATCTATTATTAGTGTTACTGTTGGCTTTAAATACTGCGGAAAAAATACCAAAACCCCTTAATACATATCCCTGTAGATTTCTTGTAGTAAAGGGTGTAAGTGTGCATCAGATTCAGTCTTTTTGATTATCTGAACAAGTTGAGCATGCTCTGTGACAAGTTGTCGGAGGTCAGCCATTTTCAGAAGAAGTTTTGGGAAGAGGAAGATGTCATCAGGATGGTTGTTTTGCAAGTGTAGTTTTAGTACATGTACAATGCTCTCCTGCATCTTTTCAATGTGTCCTACATTTACAAGACCAGGACGATCTGTTCACAAAACAAACAAAAGAACACAGCTTAACTTTACAATTGTTTTACTTGTTTTTACCAGCTTTAGAACCTGATCCAGGACCCACCAAGGGCAATTGGAATATTCCCATTAATTTCAAATGGGTTTTGGATCAAAGCCAAAGTAAAATCCTGTCTTTAGTACTTTCTCTCTCTCTAAATTGCTCCTCATGCTTTTGGCAAAACTCCCCCTTCTTCCCCCAAAGGCTGAAATCTTACATTAAAATATACGTTGTGCTACAGGAAAAAGATTGGAGGTGCCTAACAGTAACACTAATATCTGGTTCTGTGTTCACATGTCAAAGTGTTAGGGGTCTCCCAAGCAAATTGGAAGGGCAAGGAAGACCAACAACTTATTTCTAGTAAGTTCTTCAGGATATACCTTATACCAAATTGGCACCCATAATAATTATTGCCAAATCTGTTTGTACCACCCATTATTAAGATTACCTGACACTTCCCACAGTAAGACTCTTCTTTCTGTTGCTTAGAACTTTCTAATACTTTAAATTGTCTGAGCTCAGCCTTTTCCTAAGATGTAATGTCTCTCACGCATTTTTTAAAAAGTTTCAGTCCAAATGGTTCAAGCATTTGAGAGGCTACAGGAGAAAAACAAATAGTGCCTACTGGATTCCCTTGACCTTTTTTAGAACTCCTATGTTTTGAAAATAGAGCTTGAAATCTGCCAAGAAATGATTAGTCATCCTCAAAATAATCTGCCTCAATCAGGCAAAATTACAGGTTTTTCAGGAATAGTTGCATTCTTGGAATTTAGAAGCTAACTTCCCCAAGGAGTCCTGTCCACACAAGGTATGCCCCAGGACAGAGGTGAGCAGGATTTTCTTGGGAAATGTAGCTCTGAGCTACTGAAAGTCTAGACACCTGTGCTAAGAGAAGGGGAACCTGTCTTTTGTGCTATCAATGACCCTCTTATAGGTCTAGAGAGCATAGAGAAGGAAACTGCTTGATCTTAATGCAGGAGAAGAGCTTGAATTACAAGAAGTGACAAGGACCAGAGGCTACCAAGGGAGGTCAAGAGAAAGTGGAACAAGGAGCCAGGACAGAAACCAGTGAGGGCTGGGGATGCGAAGGAGCCTGGGTCAAGACATCTGAACTGGGAGTCACTTGGATGGTTTGACTAGACAATAAGGGTAGGAAAAACCACCTTACCAGACGAGGAGCTGAAAATGTCAGGGGACAGGATTTTTATTTTGTGTCAAGATTTTTACTCTGACCACTGTATTGTTGGGAGGTATGTTAGACAGGCTTTTGGACACAAAGTGCCCTTTCTCAGGTCTGGGAAGAAGGTACACACAGGACAAGGGACAAAGAATGATTACATAAGAAACCCCTTAGACGCAGGGGTAGCAGTGGACGTAGTCTTTCTGGACTTCAGGAAGGCCTTCGACACCATCTCTCACCCTATTCTCATTAAAAAACTAGGGGACTATGGTGTCGACACCTACACAGTCAGATGGGTTGCTAACTGGCTGGAGGGCCGCACCCAGAGAGTGGTTGTGGACAGGTCATTTTGACCTGGAGGGATGTGGGCAGGGGTCCCCCAGGGCTTGGTCCTCGGACCCGCACTGTTCAACACCTTCATCAGTGACTGGGACGAGGGGGTAAAAAGCACCCTATTCAAATTTGCTGATGACACTAAGATGTGGGGGGATGTGGGCATGCTAGAAGGGAGGAATAGGCTGCAATCAGACCTAGACAGGTTACAGGGGTGGGCAGATGAGAACAGGATGGGTTTCAACACTGACAAGTGCAAGGTGCTGCACCTGGGGAGGAAGAACCAGCAGCATACCTACAGGCTGGGGAACTCTCTTCTCGTCAATGCAGAGGCAGAACAGGATCCTGGAGTCATTATTGATGCCAAAATGAACATGGGCTGACAGTGTGGGGACGCGGTCAGGAAGGCCAACTGCACCTTGTCGTGCATCCACAGATGCATCTCAAGCAGGTCCAAGGAGGTGATCCTCCCCCTCTGCGGCACTGGTCAGGCCACAGTTGGAGTACTGCGTCCAGTTCTGGGCGCTGCACTGTTCAGGAGGGATGTGGACAGCATTGAGAGGTCCAGAGGAGGGCCACCTGCATGATCAGGGGGCAGCAGGGCAGGCCCTACGAGGAGAGACTATGGGACCTGAACCTGTTCAGCCTCCACAAGAGACGGCTGAGGGGGGATCTAGTAGCCTGTTACAAACTAGTCAGGGGGGACCAGCAGGCATTGCGGGAGTCCCTGTTCCCCCGAGCCCTAAGAGGAGTGACAAGAAATAACGGTCACAAGCTGGCAGAGGGTAGATTCAGACTAGACATCAGGAGGTGCTACTTCACCGTCAGGGCAGCTAGGATCTGGAACCAACTTCCAAGAGAAGTGGTGCTGGCTCCTACCCTGGGGGTCTTTAAGAGGAAGCTAGATGAACACCTTGCTGGAGTCGTTTGAGCCCAGTGCTCTTTCCTGCCATGGCAGGGGGTCGGACTTGATGATCTGTCCAGGTCCCTTCCGACCCTACAAACTATGAAACTATGAAAAAAAGTCAGGGTCGAGTTAAGTGATGAGAGTGGAATTGGCATGAGGACGCAGTACTTGATACTACACGATCACATTTCAACAGGACCCCTTCCTCTTTCAGGGTATTGAATGGATGATGCGCATTTAAAAAAGAAGAGTTCTCTCATTGTTTCATTCTTATTAGTCTGTTGCTATAGGCCTTTCTTGCTTCACACTATTTGAATCCTGCTCTGAAGTCAGAATTACTTGATTCCTTATGCACTTTTCCATGATACTCCTTACTATGTCATTCAAATACAGTATAACCTCATAAGTCTGGCATGCTCGCGACCGAGCACCTGCCAGATATTTGAAAATGTGAGATCTTTTAAACCAGCATAGCGGCTAGTCACGGAGTGGGTAAGTGGTGGGGGGAGGGTTGGGGTGGCTGGTCCTGGAGCAGCGGCTGCATGCGGAGCAATTATATGGGGTGGTGACTGGTGGCAGCAGCTGCCACATGCAAGGTTCCCCCTCCATGTCCAGGAGGGTGGGGGGAAGTGGCGGCTGGTCCTGGAGTGGCAGGGGGAAGAGCCAGATTTTTGATAATTCTGGATTTATGTACTGTCTACTATACTTGACAAATATTAACCCTGTAAGATAAGGCAGTATTATTCCCATTTTTGTATGTGGAACAGAAATAAGAAGTATTCACTAATTTTGTGAATCTAAAGACACC
The DNA here is from genome assembly GCF_000455745.1 of Alligator sinensis. Taxonomy (NCBI): domain Eukaryota; kingdom Metazoa; phylum Chordata; order Crocodylia; family Alligatoridae; genus Alligator; species Alligator sinensis. The sequence continues at coordinate 871,732 of NW_005842569.1, read as the reverse complement.
CAAGGCTTGAATTTTCAGAGAACTTAATGTGCTCAAAGCAAAGTTTCCATTTATTCCAATGGCAGCTGTGAGTAGCCTGCCTTCCATAAATCAGTCCCAGAGGTGTGAAGTCAAGCACCCAGAAAATTAGAACACAATTAGCAACTAGCTGAGAAAAGTTTGGTTTGAACAATACTTCTAGAATTTCCTAGGAACCATGGCAAGAAAGGGCATCATCCTGTTACCCAAGTAGCATTTGAGTGCCATAACTATGTAACTGTCCTCATTCCTGGCAATGCCCTGCCTCATTCCTAAGTTTCAACTTCTGCAACAGCAGGTCATAGCCTCCTCACCACAACCCTGATTGATTCTGTGCACTAAGACAGGAGTACTGGGGGGAGCAAAGCAGTCCAGCCCTGATCCTGATCCAGACATGTACAGCTGGGGCGGGGTGGCCCCAGTCTGGATGTGCCTGGAGGGGGTGGGGATTTAACAGCCCCGATCCAGATGCACAGAAGCACGTGAGGTAGGAAGTGGAGCAGCCCATCCTAAATCCAGACATATGCGGGAGGGGGGGAGGGGGCAGACTCAGCCCTAATCCCGTTGACTGGACAAGACTGGATCTGGCTGCGTGGAGCTTCCACTGTGAGGTTTCCTGACCCACGGGGATCCCCTCAGGCTGCAGTCTCACCTTGTGGCATTTCTTTGTCGGTTTCAGAAATTAAAAATATTTCTTCAAGCTAAACCCTATTCCTCAAAAAGGATACTCTTCAGAATCCAACTGAAAGCAAAGCACCAAGGCCCCAGTCTAACAACAACATATATACAGACATGTTCCAACATAGCACAACATGGGATCAAAGCCCATATAATACCTCATAGAAACAACCAATCTTAGGCAAAAATTCAAATCAATTGCAACAACAATAACTGCATTATAATTACTAATAACAGAATGATGTTAAATACCTTTTAATAATAAATGTTTATTCTTACCTCCACAGCAAATGATAGCAGCCACAAAGAGGGATATATCACTGTCATCAAGCTCCAGTGAATTAAATTTCATTGCAAAGTCAAACTTCGGCTCCATGATATCACAAAATGGCTTTCTTAGGCTTTTCAGAAACTCTCGAGTTATAAAACCATTTCCATAGGCAACGAGCATCCCATCTTTGTTCATCACTGAAGCTAGCATGGCAAATATGGCTTCATAAACTCCATATTTTAATAGGGTCACCTGATCATTCAAGTCAAGGTTTGAGAAGCCAGGGATAGATTTGGCAAACTCAGTTAATTCCGTTACAGTCTCTACAGATGTGCACTGGCAACAATGAAAGATTCGAACTTCTGCTTCCTTGTTCTGAATTCCATTAGCTACCAGCTTTGCCACCAAAGTCTTCTCTGCCATGCACAATGTATCCATGTCATGTATGACAAATGGCTACAGAGAAAAGGTCTAATTAATTCATTTACAAAATAAAATGTTAATAGAATTAGCTTCTTTAATATTTTAACAAAACAGATACACGTGTCTCATAAAAATCAGGCTTCAACTATTAATAAAACCCTAAACTAAGAAGTGGCAAGTAACATATGTATTTGTGTGGTTTATAAAATAGCTCCCCTACTTCCCAACCTCATATATAGTGGACCTGAATCTCATCTTATTCAATTTAACTTGCTATAAAATAAATACCTTATATTAAAGTTAATCTCAATAGAAAAAAGTAAAAAACCCACAAAAACTCCACAGATTTCAGTCTACCCATGTAATTTTATAGTGCAAAACAAACAACTACAAGCTGTAGGTTGGCTGCTGCTTTTTACAGGGATAATAGTTCATTTTCTTACTATCTTCAACGTCTTATAGGAGGCATATACTCACTTCCTGGATAGGAAAAATGGGATAGCTGAATGCAAAAAACAGGAAAATGCTATAAAAGCAGGCTTGATTATTAAACACAAATATTTACACCCATGTCCTATAAAATGTTATTGATCTTGGTGTCTGAGAGGAAAAAAAAAAAGTCACCAAGCATTCAGTGCTTAGTGTAAGAGACTAAATTATAGTTTCAGAAAATTATAATAAAACCAGATACACTGTTTTGAATATCTACTCTCCCCTTTTCGAGGAATAATAAATTTGGTAGTAGAAAAGATCTAAGCCAGTTACTAGATGAAGATATTAAAAATTAGAAGACTGAGCTTTTTTTCCCCCCATTTATGGAGAAGTTAGCTCTGGCATGAAACAGTATATCTACAACATGACACCTCCCCACAAGCTAGTAAGAGCATAATACAGGTTTCCCTTGATTTATGTGGGTTCTTTATATGTGAATTCACTCTTATATGATAAGCATATTTAGACCCATAATTCGTTATATGAGGGGTAAATTTGCTCTTATGTGATCAGCAAGTAAGTCTGTGGGGGGAGGGGAAAGGGCCGCGGCCCCACTCACCCCATCCCTGGCTGCAGCGGCCCCGGGAGCGGCTGACACCAGCTGCCTGCAGCTGCTGGGCTGCACCGTGCTCTGCCTGTCCCTCCCGCGCCTGGGCTCTGCATGTCCCTACTCACCTCAGCTCCTGGGCTGTGCCATGCCGTGGTGCAGGCAGCTGGTGTTGGCCACTCCTGGGGCTGCTCCAGCATGGGCTGGGGTGAGTGTGGACAAGTGGAACCCCTGGCGGTGCAGGGTGTGGCACTCACCCCAGTCCCGGCTGCAGTGGCTCCATGAGCAGCTGGCCCTGGGAGCAGCTGCCTGGGCGCTGCCTGTCCCCACTCATCTCTGCTCCCAGGCTGCACCGTGCCCTGTTGCAGGCAGCTGGCATCAGCCACTCCCAGGGCTGCTACAGCAGGGGCTGGGGCGAGTGGGGACAGGCAGAGCCCTTGGCGTTCGTGGCATGGTGCAGCCCAGCAGCTACAGGCTGCCTTGTGCAGCCCTGGGAGCAGCACCCTTCCCCCTGCCCCTTTCCTAGTCCCAGCCTCACTCCTTCCCTCCCTCACTGCCATGGGAACCTATCCCTTTTTGTTACATTGTAAAGTGGGTTCGCTTTATGCGAATTTGATTTATGAGCCGTTCTCCGGGAATGCATGTACCGCATAAATCGAAGGAAACCTGTATATACAATTCCTATTTGTACTAATGAACATCAATACACAATGTTACTAATGTACATTAGCAATTACAATATTAATATGTTCATAGATTGTAAGGGGCTGGAAGGGACCTTGCAAGAACATCTGGTTCAGCTTCCCTCTTTTTGTTTTGTTATTTATTTATTTTTTTACTTTTAATGATTTTGGGGGCTCAGCTTGAGATACTGAAGAAAGCCAGGCCTGGTCTTGAAGGAGCTTCTGAGCGTCAAGTCAGGCTCCCTTGAGGAGTCTCAAGCTGAGGACCCAAAATCATGACTCTCTCCCATTATTGTATTATATACTTATGCTCTGTAACTCTTGGCAAAGGCACAACTTTGCTGTGCCCTGAATTGACTACCTATAAAAATTCAGATATTTAAAGTATTTGATGAAGAGATGTGGACGAAGAGTTGTAAAAAGGTGAAGCTTTATCATCATCATCTTTATTCTTAATTGGCAATATATTTACTTCCCCCAGTATTAAAACTAGTTTGAAGTCAAATATCACAGTTCATTTCTGCTCAATAGCAACTAATTTACTGTTCCCTGCCACTTTGAGTTAACAACTGTCCATCTAGCAATTTACTATAATCTGGGCTTGTTATTTTCCATTTACAAGGTAATTTTTTGTTACAGCTTCCCACTATAGTGACCTTAGGTATCAAGAATCAGATTAACTAGATATTCTTTTTCTATCTTTTATGTCTATATTACACCCTTTATTCCCCCAAATGATCTGCTTGAGAGTTCTCCAGCATTATAATGCAACATCTAGCTCTTGCATAGCAGCTCTACTATAAAAAAAGCAAAGAGACTTACTGGGTTGTTACTGGTCTTGCCTGCCAGAATGACTCTGGCTTTGACCTTGTTCATATTGAAATTTTTCAGGTAGGCCTCATAAATTTGCTTGGCAAGAGATTTAAGATCTGCCATTTCTGAATCTTCTACATAGTTTTCACCTGTTAGAATTTCAGCTTTCAATTTTGCCTTCTCTGACCTTGGCATTCGTCCAAAACGGATGGCTGATAGGAAAGATGCATATATCATGAATACAGAAACAACAATCAATGCTATTTTTATTTCTTGGTTACAAAGGTAAGGCTGTCATCTAGAAAGAGTAAGCACTAGAAGTAGACCATAATCTATACTATAGTAAAGCCAGGAACAGACTAAAGCCAAAGAGCCATTATCTAATTATCAAGGTATAAAGTGTCAAAAGAATTTGGCAAGTGCCTGATCTTGCAGCTGTGTGTTAGACATACTTTGAGGATGCTTATCAAATTAGGCCCCTCAGGAAACCCTGGTTATGCTTATGCTCTGCAAGGTAGTATTGTGAGGGGCAAATACAGTAGACTTGCTCAGAGCACACCTCACACATTCCACCTGGATCAGAAGCCTCACAAAATGAAGATGAAATTATTTTAGTTTTAAAATATTGTTGGAGAAGGATGTGATAATGGACATATTCACTTTATATGCAATAATCTAGTGGCTTGACTACACATTCATGGAGCAGGAGCCCTAGACACCAAATCCTGGGGCATTCAAATATGACATCCCCCAGAAGAGCATCCCACCACTAGGCTGTAAGGAAGAACATGCTGGCACATGTACAGTACTGCATTGACACAACTACACTACTTCTGGTTGGGAGCTAGCATGTAAGAAGCGGGCAAGGTGGGTCTCAGTATGGTGCTGTCCTGTACCATGCAGACATATGTCCATACACCGATTCACTTAGGTTTAGGATCCTTATGGGGCTCAAGCGGAACCTAGCTGCTGAGCTACTCATACTTGGGTAGTTCTGGGCAGACACTGGAAACAGAGCTAACGATACCTAGCAGATTTTCAAAGTCAAACCAGAAGGCACGTAATGAGTGTCAGTGTCTCCAGGACTTGGTGATTATACAGGAGGGTTTAGTTTTTATGAATCAGTTTTATTCTTGGACAATTAAATGTGCCTAGAGTCCTGTTCTAAGTATTTAAGTCCTATTTTTATATCTAAAACCTAGCTCACTGTACAAGCGGAAGAGAATCCGTAACAGCAAAATACTGGACACCTGTAAACAAGAGAGTGAATACTTCAAGTACTAAGCATGTTAGTAAATACACCATCATAAATTACAGTCAAGAAATGATGCATATCATTTATGGTACAGTCGAATTGTTGGATGCTTGAATTTACATACATACAAAATAAGCTCCAAAGTGCAAAAAGATATCTAATACGCATAACAGAATATAAATAAAGTAGGAAGATGTTTAAATATTGTTGTTGATAGTGGCAAAGTAAATACTCACATTTCAGATGTATGCTAAGTACTTAACTATAAATTTAATCCAACTTTGTGATAAAATAAAATTTAAATTTTGCTTATGTAAACATTTTAAACTGAGAATTAAGAATGCTTTTCACTTCAATAAAATCTACTTACTGATGACGCTACTCATGAATACTGTAGAAAGGATGTTGTTTTAGTGAACTTTCATTTGGTTGATCAAATTGAATTATATTTTAAAAGAGGAGTCTTGTAGAAACAAATACTTAATTCACCCTGAAATAAAAAATATTTCTTTTTTCCAATCAACTGCACTCACATGCCTCTTTTGGATTATTTATTTACTTATTTATAAATAGGAAGCCTATTTTAATAATTTTGGCAGAAAATATCCCTTAAATTTGTTCAAATACTGTGCACTCAAAATATGATCATTAAAAAAAAAGGGGGGGGGAGGAAACCCCCCCCTAAAATGAGGTTCTGATCCTATATCAGGGATGAATTCTGCATCCATGTAATTCTTAGTGTAGGATCAGGGCTTATTGTAAATACACTATAAAATCTTGAGGTCTTTATATATACTCAGTCAGTGTAAGCACAGAATCACACACTAGTAAGTTACTCAACATGTCTACTTTCAGAATTGAGCTCTTCGTTGTGAACTAGCAAACAAATTAAGGGCACTCTTACCTACCATTATGTGACATTCCAACTGAAAGGCACTTCTGAAAACGACAGTATTGGCACTTATTACGATTTTTTTTCTGAATTTTGCAGCTGCGATCACATTTATCATAGGTGAGTTTCAGTCGAATTGTTCTCCTAAAAAAACCCTATTAAAAAGTTTGAGAGAACATTATATATTGTGAGATAACATGAAGTAAGAAGTCGAATAAACTTTATCCATATAGCTCCATTTCTCTTTTCTATTATTCATAATAGTCACTGATAAAAATCAGATGAACATTAATCTGCATAAAAAAGATATTTTTATAGTAAAGTCTGAACTATTAAAAAGACAGTAGTTTTCTTATTTTGTTAAATGTAGTAATATATGACTACAACCAAATTTACAGTTGATTTAGATAGAACGTGGTTCTACGTCTACTCCCTGCTTCCCAATCTTTTGTTGGTTAAAGGTCAAAAGGACCTTCAATGTAATTTTAAAGCAGTCTTTAAGGATCAAGAACTCCCATGCACTCTACCCTGCACTGTTTTACAGAGTCATGTGCTGTTCCAGGTTTCTCTGTCAGGATGATACCCATCTACCATGTGTACACACACACACACACACACACACACACACACACACACACACACACACCCCCCCCCTCAACAGATGCAACAAGGATTCTCTCTTCCTAATTTCTGGGTGTGGGGACAAGGTGGATAAAAGACTAAAAGAAAAGCCAAGTATGACAAGGTAAGCATCTTATGAAAACCTGTAGGTAAACAGAAATTACCATGGTATCTTCATATGGCAAATGCAATGCCAGGTTCATACTGAAACATCACAATAGTGTTGCAGAACAGTAAGACATCACATGCAATGCCAGGATGTCACAAAGTTCCATGTGTCTGCAATGACAACTTCTCATCATTTACATCTTGCACAAGCTTTTGTTTCATCTGTCACTTAGTTCTGCTGTGTCTGCTTTTCCCCCAGAGGCCTGGAGAAAGGTACTGTGATACTTAAAAGCTCTTCTATGCCTATCCCAACCATGCAGTTGGTCCCATAAAAGATATCACAAGAATTCTTGCCTCTTGCACATTTCCTGGACCATCACTGCAACGTCACCTCAGAACATTTATATCTTGATATTCTGACCCAAGAGGTTTTAAAGTTGAGTGAGGGTGAAAAAGATGCACATTTAAATGAGGCAAACAATGAGGCTAACGTTGCTAGTTCAACGCTAATGAGGCTAACGGAGAAGTCGCACATACTAGCTACAATAAGGAACTTGGGGAGGATCCCACACCTATATTATTTGCTCTGGAACTGGAATACTAACAAATTCTTTCTGCACCAGCTTCAGAAAAAACTGTTTCCACTAATTCCCCACTTTTCTAATCCAGCAACATTGTATATGCTCCACACTAGAATTCCCTACCATACTACACTTGCATTTGCAACCACAACAGATTGTACAAATCATCCATTTACTCATGTATAATAACTTAATTCAACAACCAACACTTCCTCCAACCCCTGATATAGCTATGGACATAATATGACAACCTCTTCAGGAGCCACCCAGAAGAGGTTTTTTTTTGTTTTGTTTTGTTTTTTTTTTTTAGAGAATTGCTCCAAACTTGTACTATAGCTACACTACATAGACGATATTTTCATCAATCTGGATTTGCACTAAAGGTTTAACAACTATCACCTTCAACTGAAGTATTTTGGGAATACTCTTATACCTACATCAGCTTCCTAGACATCACAATCTATATATGGGAGGGAACCCTATAAAGCACTACAGAAAACTCACAGACCACACACTTATATCAACAAACTAGCAATCGACCCAAACACACCAAAAACACAGTAATCTAGTCAAGCCCTCGGATACCACAGAATCTGCTTTGAGAAGAATACTTGTGACCCCAATCTTGCAAAACTGAAAACTGCCGTTACCCAGCAAAAGTGCTCCAGCAGATAAATAGATCACATCTTTTGATGAGCCACCCCTCAGCAGCCTAGTACAATACAAGAAAACAAAACCCCATTGACCACGCACCCTTGATTCGCACATGCTACCCAACACTTGAACCTATAAGAAGGATCATCGGATCATCAAACAATTATAGCATGTTTTTAAAAAGGACCAGACCCTGAGAAAAATATTCCCAGCCTCAACAAAAAGTACAAGTCTGGTCAACACATCTCTACTGTTACAACAATCAACACTCCCCACAACAAAGCCACCAGAATCCATGGGTCATACATATATCATATTCTGGGATAGACACATCTCATCCAATGCAATAAATGTCCTCATGGCAAATGTAGGTGAAACCAAACAAAAACTATGAGAATGAATGATCACAGAAGAAAGATGAAGGCAATAAAACACAGGTAGGAGAACATTTTTCACAGGAAGAAAAAAGAAAAAGAAAATCACTGCCTGACCTCACAGTTTGTGGTCCAAGGAAATCTACCCAAAACCTTTACAAGATGAGGATAGGAACAGAAATTCATCAGCCTACTGGACATTAAGTACCAGGGATTTAACACAGACAATGACTTCATGGTCCACTGTAATCTACTTGATAACCTCTGCACTTCACAGGTAATAACAACCTTTCTGAACAATCTTGTTCCTCCTTTATCAGGTTTTTACCACATCTTCCTGCCTGTTAGCTACCTGATAATTTCTTTTATATCCTGTTTTTATTTACACATGGAGTGTTATGCAAATGTTTATTCCATCTGCTACTTAGCTCTTCTTTGTCCACTTCTCTCCCAGAGGCCTAAGGGGGTGCATCCAGACGACCCATCTGTGGCACTGTACGTACTGACATTCCCTGTACTGCTAGTTTGAACCGCAGAGTGGGATTTTTGACCCTGGGAGATCCTGGGATCAAAAAACCCCATGCAGCACACATGGCAGCAGTGCGCTCTGCCTAAAACTGTAGCCTGCCTGGCTGCAGCCAGACTCCAGCTGCTGGCCAGGCTCCTTGCAGCAGGATTGCCATGACTGCTGCTCCCAGAGGCCCCCAGGCTGCTGGGGCCATAGGCACCAGCTCCATGGGTGCTCTGGGGCTCAAGCACCCACTGCAAAAAAAAAAAAAAAAAA
>NW_005842569.1:828546-862488 GCF_000455745.1 Alligator sinensis | reverse complement strand
CTCCCCCCCCCCCCCCAAATAAAAACAAAAAAAACCCAACACAAACCTGCGCTTTACCAGAAAAAGTATCGCATGACTTTAATCTATAAAGCATCTATAATGATCGGGTACTTTAGCAGGGCTTTTTGGCACTTTTTTCTAATAGCTGATACAATCAGTTATTAGATAGAAGTGCCCAAAAAAAGCCCCACTAAAGCCTTGATCTTTACAGATCCTGCACAGCTGGGTAGAAATAATGCGCTGCCTCTTCCAGGCATGTGCAGGGTTTGGCACAAGAACACACCAAGTTAAAAGTAGTGCCTTTTTTTTTTTTTTTTTTTTTTTTTTTTTTTTTTTTTTTTATTTTAAGCCTGCAAGCACCCCCTGGCAAAAAGTCAGCACCTACAGCTGGAGCCAGCAAAGGTGCCGACCCCAGCCTCCCCTACCCCACCCGGGGCAACATATTGTGCACCAGAGCGTATGTGGCAGGGGTGTTCCCCGGGGACAAGCAGCAGCTGCATACACTGTGTCGCTGCTGTTTGTCCCTGGAGAAACAAGTTCCTACTTGTGGATGATGAACAGACACCCAATGGGATCCAGGCCTGCCTCAACAATAGGGAGTACCCAGGATACCCAAAAGCTTGCCTATGTCTATCCTAACCATGTAGTTCATCCAATGAACAATATCACCACAAGAATGTTTGCCTCTGAACGTTTAAAAAAAAAAAAAAAGAAAAGATTTCACTCACCTTAGTCGTATCGTTAGAATTAGTTAGAAAAGATGTAATACTAAACAAATGTTAAAAAAAAAAAAAAAAAAATCAAAATGCGCAAAAAAAAAAAAAATATAATTCTTGCTGGCACCATCCTATACTTAGAAGACTGAAAGTGAGCCTGTTTGTTTGTCTTCAAGGCTGTCTACTGGCTCCAAGCCTATCACAGGTACAATATACAATTCAGGAAGGATGTGGTGGAGATGAGGGATTCTGGATTTGTTAATGGGAAATATAAATGGAAGTGTAGCTAACTCATATGGTTCCTACAGCATAGTCTCAATACAAATAAAACAATAGTGGAGCAAATGTTTTTATTTCTGAGTAACAGTTCAAGTTATGATTAGATGCTAACATGAAGAGTCATTTTCACAAAAGCGCTACTTATCATCACCATCATAAATCACCTGAGCTTGATGATCTAGTATTAAAATAGGGTATCAAACTAAATGAATTCTTAGAAAGACCACAAAAGCACTTATGACTCAAATTATGTTTTCTTTTTACAGCTAAATGGATGCTAATTAGACATTTAAAAAATAAATACATTTTCCTTCATATAACCCTGTAAATAAAAAAAAAACATGGTTTAGGCTCTTAAAAAGAAAGTGACAACTGTACCTTACAACCTTCACAAGCATGTACTCCGTAATGGTAGCCTGAGGCTTTATCCCCACAAATTCTACATTCAATGTTTAATGCTCCACTGGGTGATTCATCTACGCTACTTGGAACTGTGGCAAAATTAATGGATGAAGGACTTGATGCTGGTGAAAAGGTGTCTAAAAGAAAAAGGAACACTTCAGAAATACCATGCCACCAAAAAAATCAATACCAATGCCACAATCAATACCAATACCAATGCCACATAGGAAAATGAGTTTTCTTGAAAAAAATTCCAAAATTATAGAATGCACTATTAAATTTTGCAATAATAAATGCATTTGAAAAATAATTCATGTTTCTATTAGTGCAAACAAATACAAAGCTTCAAAGTTATGTGCAGTTTAAATCAACTATGACCTTCATACAGGCAACTGTTAGCTACAAATTTTGCAGATATTTTGCTAATTAAACGCACAAAAACCAGCACTTTTCTTAAATGGACTGTTCTAAATTAAATAAACCAAGCCCGAGGACCAGCTCCTGAAGGTCATATAACAATGCTCACATAGTCAATTGCCCACCCTTTCTCTGAAGTTGCAAACTGCTTATCCTGACATTGCATACATTGGTGATTGTGCCCTCATATAGCTCAATCAGTTCAGAGTCAAATCTACAGCTGTAGAAGGACAGATACATTTTCCTGGTTCAAACAAAAAACAATAAGCATATGCTAAAGTACATTGCTGTAAGTGAAACTTAAGTCCACCGACTATTCATGCGGTTACATACTTTGCTGAATTGGGGGTTCAAGATAAATGCAAGCTTCTAGTATCACTCCAAAGAGATACATTTACTAGGAGCAAAAGCAACCATGTTGCTGCTAACAACTGTTAGAAATGGAGAATGGAAAAAAAATTAGGGTTGACATCCTAGATGATCTGGAAATATAAATCTTCACTGAATGCCTAGCCTCTGCAAATGCAACAACAACAACAACAACCACTGCATAATCACTTAGAATTAAATAAATATTGTATTTACTCAAATATAAGATGACTGTATATAAGACAACTCCCCAATAAATAGATTCTATATATGGAAAGTGTATACATTTGGTATAATTTTCCATGTATAGAATACAATTATTGGAGGTTTGCCTTGAATTCGTTCCCCTCCTACTGCTACAGAAGGGAAAGTCAATCGGGGGGGGGGGTCTTGCCCTTTGTTCTTTTCCCCAACTTCTTCTCCCTGCAGCCCCTTTCCTCCCTCCTTGCTGCCAGACCCTGCTGGCTTTGAGCATGTGGAAGTGAGGGGCAAATTTGAAGACATACCTGTAATAATTTGCATATAGTACCCATAGATTTTGTTCATCCAGAATTGATGCATTTTACCTTTTTTGAAAATTGCTGCAGGTTTTAGCATAGTTACTCTATAAACACTTTTAGGGCACAGACAGAAATGACATTTGTCACACAATCAGCCCCTTGAAATTGCTCTAAAGCCATGCCCAAACAGACGAACAGAGCTGCAGAACTCTCTGATCGTGTGACAAATTAACCCTCATTGTATGGGGGTTTAAATGAAACTTCTCCTAAGTGGAGCGACTTAATTTCTGGCTGCAGCTGCTGTCTCTGGATGGGAGGAGGAGTGGGCAGGGGAGGCAGGTTCGTTCTGGGGTTCTTGCAGGAGCTGGGAGCCGAGCAGCGCTGGATCTCAGGAGTTCTCTGCTTCCCTGCACAGACTGGGGCTGGCTGGGAGCTGTCCAACTTCTGGGGCAAGTCCCAGCCAGCTCTGGGCTACATGGGCAGGTCCCAGGCAGCTCCAGGCTGGGCAGGGAAGCTCTGCTGGGCACAGCGCTTGTCCCCTCGTGCATGGGGTGGGAGAGCTCTGCAGCAGCTGCTGTCTCCCAGCCCTGGGTGCCTTGGGACCCCTCCCAATGTGTTGGTAGTAGGGCCACTTACGGTTCTTGACTGACTCATGGATTTTGAATTGATTTGGCTGATTTGGATTGGAACATGAAAAATTCTCATAAAAAAAAAACAAACACAAGACAATAAGGGCCATGTGTTTTATAGTCATGCTCAGTGGGGGCTACATTTAATCAGGTTCATAGTTGGTTTCCATTAGTGAGTACATGCTGCTTTTGGCAGCAGTTTAAAGATAGACAATGTATTTAATGAGGTTTCCTTGTATGCAAATGTAAGATAAGGGGGGGTGGGCTCATCTTGTATTTGAGTGAATACAGTTTCAACATCTCATTAAATAACACATTCCCCTTTGAACTAGTTCAAACAAACAAAAAAACCCCCAACAATCTACACATGAAGAAAATATTTTTTGAAGCCAGCGTATTTTCCCTTTAAATCCTGCAACTAGCAGCAGGCTACAGAATATTAGCAAATACATGTTTGTGTTATTTTAACAGAAACATTACAACATTCCTATGAATATAGGTCAATGACGATTATGCTGGAGAAAAACTGACTCAGAACTAATAGTTTGTATTGCCAGTGCTGTCAAGTGCAAGGGAATCAAAATCATGAATCATACAACCTATATTCATAAGATTTTTTTCCCCCTTAAAAAAAAAAAAAAAAAAAAAAAGTGTTCTTGCTTCCTTATATTTTCCTTCTATATTTTGAACATATAGGGTTCAGGTTTTCCATCATCCTCTCTGCAACCAGGAGGACTCACCCTCTACTCCTACCTCCCCGAAGTCAGGAGCTAATCCAAGTATCACAAGACTCGCAATAAAAAAGTTACAGGAGTTGGCAGGACTGTGTTACAACCTCAGAGCCATTTAGGTCTCTGGTTTCAGCTAGAAGGTTCCTGTTTTATTTGGCCTCTTGAACTATTCCTCTATAGAAGTGTAAAGGCAAAGGGTGGGGGAGTTATTCGAGGCTGCACCTTTATGAAGATTAAGACTATTTTAAGCAAGATCTGTGATGAAGGACTCTAACCACAGAGATGCATCCTACAGCATAATCTTCCAAACTATCCCTTGGCACCCCCCTTATTTTATATTTGCATAAAATTGGCAGCACTGGGAGATGGGGGACTAGACAGACACTACAGAGCTATAACTGGGGTGCTGGTGCTGCAGCTACAACCCTGACTATGCCATTAGAAAATGATAGGTGGGGTTACGCAAAGAGTGAGAGGCATTAAAGTGCATGCCATAGCCTTACCAAAAGCACTAAGATTCTCTTGTGAGCCAAGGGCAAGTAGAAGTCTGAATCAGAGGATAACAATTCACAATTATTTACTCCAGGCCTACAAGGAACTAGGGGTGGAGCCATTAAAAGCCTCCAGTTATCTGGACACCAATCCAGATACAAACCAGAGTCAGCCAGGAGCATAATAAGTTTTACATTCTTATAATGTAAGGATATCCTCATTCCATACTGCAGCTTCCATTCTAGTAGTCAGACCTTTAAATTTATATAAGACAATGCCCATTTATTGGTTACACAAATCAGGACATGGATTAATATGCAATTAAGGCAGAAAGCTCAGAAATCTGACAAACATATAATTTCAGTTCTAAAAGTAACATTAGTTTTCCTCCTCTTCTCCAGAAGGGGATGCATGCTGTAGGGCTGAAGGGGAGGAGGTTTCCTTGATTTCTCCCATTGTCATACATAAAACAAACCTTGGAGCCAAAGAACTGAGAATCAATACCTATCTGTTGTAATAGTTCTCTCAGACATGTTTTCTATTTTCTTTTGAGCAACAACTTTTGAATAAGGATAGTTGGCTCGCTGCTTTTGCCTGGCAAGCCTGGCTTGGAGAAGGACACTGCGGATTGGTGGAACTTTTCCACCAATCAGGCAACAGTTGGAAGGGGCTTGCCCCACCTCTGCTCAGGGGGAAAGGGGTTGGGGGGTTGCGTGGAGTCCCTGGACTTGATTAAAGACTGCGCTTTGTAGGTCTGGCAGCCTTCAGGGGCAGGGCCTCTGGTGTAAGTAAAACCCCAGCGTGCTCAGCATGCTGGGCAGACACGGGGAGAGATGGCAAGGAGATAGTTTTTGGAGCTCCTATCATTGGGACCCTGCCTGAGCTTCCACGATGCGCAGATCTGCGCATGGTGCTCAGGCTCTGGAAGGTGCTCGAGGCAACTTGAGCCTGTGAACTTGGCTGCTCTAGTTAGCCCTGGCTCTAGGCTGGATAACCAGAGCCCTGCAGTGTGGATCAGCATTAAACTAAAAGAGGCCCAGTGCCCTGAGCAGGGCCTGGGAAGGGGAAAGACCCCTGGTGTGAGGCTAAGAAACCAGAGCCAGTGAGGGCTCAGCTCCCCTAGGAGCTCCCTGAGTGCCCAATGCGGGGTCCAGGGCCCAGAGGGAAGAACCCTCAACTCAAGCCCAGTGGCTCCAGGAGGCCTGAGACGGGTGGGGACCCAGAGGCCAGATCAACAGCCCCCAGGGGAAGGACCGTGAGTTACTGGGAACCCGGGTCCTGCAGGGGAGGCACCCCCAGATAGGGGACCCTTGGGGGAGGGGGACTAGGGTGTGAAGACCCTATCTCATTTGAGGGACCAAGTGGTTGGAACCCAGCCTAATATCTGGTATAGTTATGTTTCCTATTCGGCATCTATTGTTATTGTTGGTGTTATAAATAGTTGGGTGTATTCATTCTGTATAATGGGCTCTGTAAGGATATCTTTATTAGCTAACTCACTTGTGGTATAAAATTGCTGGATTGACTGTCCTGGGATCCACCCCTCTTCTGGGCCTGAGGCACGGGTACTTACCTGAATGTCCTCCCTAGGGCCGACTTGCTCTTGCTAACAGACCTTTATATGTATATTTATATCTGTAATTATCTGTCTTAAAGAGTTTTATATATAAATGCTGGTAACACAATAAATTGTATATAGTTAAGAATTTTGGACCTGGGCCAACTCTAAAGAGGAAAGAGGGATCTGCTCGAAATTCTGGCATCCCTCTCACAGCACCCACTCCTGTCTACCCATGCCATCCAAGTGAGAATAGGGCAAACCCTTGGGTGTACCTGGGTTACACTTACAAAGTGGACAGTAGTTCAGGTTTTGGTATTCTAGAGTCCAGAGTAGCAAGGATTTTATTATGTCACCATACATAAAAGCCAGGCAGACTGTAGTTCATGTGACTAATACAAAGAAACAAATCAAGAAAAAAAATCCCTCATAACAAAGAATTACACAGTAGTTGCTAAGAAAATCTGAAAAGATATGTAGTTGCTGATCTACGGGTAAGGACAAATGTAAATTTTAGCTGCTTTAAAAGGAGAGGGAGAGTTGTTGCTCAATGGCCAGAGCATGTGTTACAGTCAAAATTATTCAAAACAATATAATATGTTTACATCCCCTTTTCACCTGTAAAACCAAACATTATATATTAAAATTCTGTATTACAATCATTGTTCCGTAGATTAGGATACCTCTCACAAATATTAGATTAGTATTAGTTTTTAAGAACAACTTATAAACGGCACAAAAGATTTTTTTCCCCCAACGTGAACATGAATCAAATAAAACTCTTACCTGTAATAACTGAGCCATCAGATCCTGGACCATTTCCTAAAGACTGGAATTCTGTTATACTTAATGCTCCAGAACTGTCATCTCCTATAGATTGAGAGATGTCCTGTATGTTCTCCATGTCTTGTAGGAATTCTCCAGAAAATGGGCTTCCAAGATCCTCCTCCTCTAAGGGAGTAAGTGGACAAAGCTCCCTTTCTGTGTCTACCATTTTGGTCAGGCAGTTGTCACTTAATCTTCATTAGACTGTTAAAGAGAAAAAAATGCAGATGTATCTGGAATGCCATAAGATATTTGAAACTCTTTATAATGGAGTCAGTAGGTGTATCTACATGTGCACTTTACTGTGGAGTACGCTAATTAGCTCTGCAGTAAAGTATCACAGTCTAAATGTGTGCTGGTATTAGGGTGCAGTAAATTAAATAACTCCACCGTAAGATAGTACTGTCCCCAACTGTACTATTTTACGGCAGAGGCAGCAACTACAATGAAATATACATATAGAGGCTGACTGCGGGTTCAAATTGTGCCCAGTTAGCCCAGCGAGCCAGGGCCAGCGTCCCAGCTCCTGCCAGCTGCTCCTGTGCCCAACATGGCCATCCAGAGCCTGGGGCTGACCCCCCATACCCTGCCAGCCCAGGGCTGCTCTGCTCCAACTCAAATTGCAGCGGTCCCAGGCACACATGTAGATGTTGCACACAGGAGCAGCTAAATCTGGCTCAAACTGCTCCAGAGTTTATTGTGTAGCCTTAATAGCATGTGTAGATGTACCTAGTTACATGCAGTATGCAAACTTCAATGAATCGAGGACCTGTACAAATACTTTTTCTTCAGAAGCATTACACAGAAGAATGTGTGGGCCGGGAGTGACCTGAGCCCTTTTCCGTGCTGCACGCGGGCTGTGGCCAGCAGCCCGGGCACGCTGGATCGGAGAGGGAGGGCGACGAGCTGGAATTAGGCACAAACGCTTAACGGTAGTTTTAAAGATTGTTTACTTACACCGAGATGGCAGTGGTGTAGGCTGGAGAACTTGCTTGAGTTGCGGTTACAGACACAGACAACACGGACGGTCGCGTGGAGTTTGCTAGGCTCCACGGAACAGAGCTCTGGATGAACGCGCCACCAAAATCGAAATCGGAGATACGTCTTATAAAATTTGCGATCGAAGACGGGAAGAGGTGGGCGATGGATCAGGTTGCCAAGCTCCTCTGAATCTCACACAGGGTCTCTATTACCCTGCCGTGTATCCAGAGTCCCCACGAGATGGATGTGGAGTCCTCTTCGGCTTGGGCGGAAACTGCTCAAGCCTCTTATATGGCTAACAGGCCAATCGTTAGCCGCCACGTGGGAATAATTTAGAACCAGCCAATAGCGGGGAACAAATTTGCATACTGGTGGCAGGAACTCTTTTGCACTGTGCATTCCTTTTGCAACTTGAGCAATGCACCCAGAAAAAGAAGCTGTAAAGAGGCGGGAAACTCGTCCCTGCACCGGGGTTCTCCTCTGCAACAGGAAACTCTCCCGTGCAACGAAGCTGCAACTTGGCAGAGATAATTCTGGTGCCGAAGCACACACAAAATCATGCCTTTGGGTCATGACAAAGAAATGCTAACAAGATGGTAAAAATCCCTATAGCTTGAACACCTGAAAAATGGTGACAGCAAGGATCTGTTTCTATTCCTTCCTTACCACGCTCTTGGAATTATCAAACTACAAAGGTAGCATATGCATGAACTTGAATTATCAGCTTGAATTATTTTGGGTAAGATACACATAGGAATAAATAAAATCTAGAATAAGTATAAATCAGAACAGTTTACTTAGATATCCATGGCTATTGTCTGCGAAGTCTGAGGATGCAGACCAGATCATCTTTTCAGTGCATCCTGTGATACTGGAAAGATCAGAACTTTGCCTTCTAGTATAATCCTCAAGAAAATGAGCAAAATAACCCTTAGCGTAAACTGCTTAAATCAGATATATCAGCAGCAAGCATGCTCCAATGTCTAATTTAGAACATGCATACTTTCTAAAGTTAGTTTTAATTTATCTACTGCATTCTAGCTTATGATTTAGGATAATGCTGTCTCTGAAGAAAGTGTGCCACCAGCAGTTTGAATAAGTGCACTGATTCTCAGGAAATTAGATAATTTTTTTCACAAATTCTAATTTCTCTTTGTTGGACCTATCACAAAAAGGAATCAAATGTCAACTAATGCATAATGTTGCAACACATACCAAACAGCTCTTAAGGCAGAATCTATGCTTATAGCTACAATCTGTTCAACAGGTGCATGAATGCACATTGATGCAGATAAATACACATGCACATATAATATTAGTGACAGAGTAACAGTCAAAGCTAAGAGTTGATATTTGCCAATATACCATATACTTCTGACAGTTTATCGTTAAACTTAAGAATTGTAGAAGGTGTCAGGGAGATTTTCACTAGAGCCATTCCTCCCCGGTTAGGGACAGAAGTTACACATAAACCAGTATAAGTGTTTGGAAAGCTGTCTGCTCCAGCCTAGCAGGGAGGAGTGCTCCAGCAACCCCCCAGCTTCTGGCCTGGGCCACTGCAGGCATGTGGCTACATTTCCAGAATCAAAAGTGAATGTCTGTTTGCTTGCTTATTGGTTCAATCTATGCAGCTTAGACTAACCTGTGAATCAATTCAGCCTTGGGCTTTTTGACTGTCTGTACTTAGACCCACACAGTCAGTAGAAATGACCCAAATTGTAGTATCAGTAGATGAGGCTGGAACTGATGACAATCACACTACCATCTTGAAGGAGCTCAAATCTGAAATTGAGAAACTATCTACTACAGTATACAACCTAAAAGTAAACACAGCCTTGGTGCTGGAGAAATAGAGGGATTGCCATTTTAACTCTAATCTTTAAAAATGACTCCAGAAGTGACCTAAAACACTACAGGCCAGTGAATCTAATTTCTGTTCCTGGCAAACTGATAAACGCAATATTTAAAAGAAAGGGCTGCTCATCATGTAAGTGCTGTAGAAAGATCAACATGGCTTTTTTAAAGGGAGGTCATGCCTCACCAACCCATTAGAGTTCTTTACATCAAATGCCATCTAATATATAAATGTTGCAACACAGTCCAAATAGCTCTTCTTTAGGGCAGAATCTACAGTCTTTGCAGGCGTCAACAACCATGTGGATCAGGGTGATCCGATACAGTGTATCAGGGCTTTCAAAAAAACCCCTTTGACATCAAAGGCTCTTGGGATTAGAGGGGAGGTCCACCTGTTGATCAGAAACTGGCTTAAGGACATTAAAAAAAACAAGCATATAAAATGGTCAGTTTCCAGAACAAAACAAGGTAAACAGTGTGCCCCCCCACCCCGCCCCAGATTTATGTTAAAAGCAGTTCTAGTTAATACAGTCATAAGTGAGCTGAAAAGGGGGTTAGTAAATAGTGAGTTTTCCAGGTCTGCAGATGAGACAAAATTATTCAGAGTGGTAAAAGGCTAAGGTGAACTGTGAAGAACTACTGAAGGATTTTGCAAATCTGAGACAGTGGGCAACAAAATGGCAAATGAAATTCAAATATTGGTAAGTGTAAAGTGAAACACATAAGAAAAAAACAACACAAAAATGCAGACATGATGACCAGCTCTACATTAATTGGCATCACATAGGAAAGAGATCTTGGAGTTGTTGTGTACAGTTTGCAAAAAATATCAATTCCGTGTTTAGCAGTGGTCAAAAGGGCAAACCAAATATTAGGAATAAAGGACCTTTAAACAAAACTGAAAATATCACTATGGCCTTTATAAATCTGTGGTGCATCCACACCTTGAATACTGTGAGCAGCTTTGGGCTCCACAACTCAAAAAGGGGATAGCAGAACTAGAAAAAGGTACAGAAAAGAACAATAAATATGATCAGGTATAGGGAGGGGCTCCCCTATGAAGAAAGACTAAATAGATTAGGACTTTCCAGCTTAGAAAACAGGTTTGGGCAGTGGGGCATGATAGGGATTTATAAAATATTAAGAGGTGCAGAGAAAACAAATAGGAATTTATTATTTACCATCTCTCAAAATAATAGAACTAAGGGGACATAAAACTATAAGGTGGTAGGCTTAAAACTAACAAAAAGGAAGCTCTTTTTCACACAGCAGGTAATTAACTTGTGGAATTCATCATTACCGCAAGATACTATAGAGAGGTTGGCAAGAGGTTGCTATAGAGAGCTTAACAAGTTCAGCAGAAGGGTACTGGACAAATTGGAAAAAAAAGGATCTGTCAATAGTTAGTAAATATGGAGGGCAACAAAAATGGTTTGGGTGCCGGGACACATGACTTATGAGGAGAGGCTGAGGGAACTGGGCTTATTTAGTTTGGAGAAAAGAAGACTGAGAAGGGATTTAATTGAAACAGGATGGAACTAGACTGTTTTCAGTGGTGGCAGGCGATAGAACAAGGAGCAACGGTCTCAAGTTGCAGCAACTATCAGGAAGAATTCTCTCACTAGGAAGGTAGTAAAACACTGGGCCAGGTTACCCAGAGAGGTTGCGGAATCTCCATCCTTGGAGGTTTTCATGACCTGGCTAGACAAAGCTTTGACTGCAGTGATCTAATTGGGGATGGTCCTGCTTTGAACAGGGGGTTGGACTAGATGACCTCCGGAGGTCCCTTCCAAACCTCATTTTCTATGGTCCCATGGTAAGTAAGTGTACAGCCTCCAAATTAGAACTTTTTAAACCTATGACTGCTAGAAGCTTCTGTTCCATTTCAGCAGGTGATGGCAGAGGATGGGGGGAGAAAGGTATTATGGGCAACCACCCCTGTCATTGTGTGAGACATGATACTGGGCTAGACAAACCTATACTTTGACATAATAAATGGCATTTCTTATAACTGATATGTGCTAGTAAATACTGATTTCTTCATGAAAAAAAAAAAAAATCAGTAAAATTACAGGACCCAGACAAATCCCAAAAGAAACTGTTTCCTTCATTTTGTTTAAAGTTGTGTATATTTAAATAATTCTCTCTGAACAGATATAAATTTAAAAACTGACAAGCCTATTTTGATAAAAAAGAAATGAGTAAATGTTCATCCCTTGAGTTTATTTTTTCTTCCAAGATGAATGCTTATAACTGTTTCCTTTTGTACGTAACAAAAACAAAGGCAGTTATGAGCAACAGACTGCTGGGGTGCTCTCTTGGTCTTACTTAAGGATGGGTAAGAAGAGTCACTTTTAGAATCCTCCTATATGAAAACGAGTAACACTGACCTATACTGATGCAAAAAAAATCCATGAAGAGGGCAATCTGTCTCTACATTTATCAGGCAAAGCTATCTGCAACTATAAAAAATGAGTTGTGCAAGCACAGTTAAGGACTGACTTATCCATGTCTGCAAGACTGATAAAACTTATGTTTGCAACAATGTTGCAACTGTTCAAAACCAAAAACGGCTATTAAAAGTGTTATTTCATTAGGGCTGTCTCAGCCATCTTTTCTACTTTCTAGAAAGCCAATGGCATACTATATTTTTTCATATACAGCACAACCCTTTTTCCTCTAACAGTGTGGGGTGTGTGTATTGAGGAATTTGATTTTCTACCCATGATAGAAGCAGCCTGCTTTGATTCCTGCTCTACCCTGCAGCAGTTGTTGTATTACTTTTCAGGCATAAAAGGGAGTCAATTGACTTAATGGCTCATTGCTCTTCATTCCAGAAGTGTTAATGATCACCCCTCCTTTTTAATGGTCTTGAGTCAAAATCATAGATCCACCCATGAGACACCAATTTACAGCAGCAGCTATGATTTCAGCTTTTGATTAAGCAGGAAAGAAGAGGGCAAGTCAGCTGAAGATTAGGTTTTAACCCGGCTCTATGCAGCCATAATTCTGGAAAAAAATTCTTCATTCTGCTTTTCAAAAAACAAGATGCATAGTATATTTTGGGATGTGATATATGCAAGAGAATACAGTGCAAACATGTTGCGAATTAAAGGGGAATAGGGAAGAATAATGGATCTCTCTCTATTCAACAATTATGTAGCACCTTATACTCATCCTAGCACACACCTATCCAATCATTGCTATTTAAAACATATGCATTTGCTTTCTGTCAAAATTTCACATCAATTTTGGAGTTTTTCAGTTTTCATTTAGATCCTTCAGTGACTTTGGTTCATTTTCCTTATCTGCATTCATCTACAAGTTCTAATCCATCAACTATGGAGTATGCTTCAACTTGGAATATGTGCCCATAGAAGTTAGCATGTCACTTCCTTACCTGTAATGATGGTTTGCATAACTGTGGTCAACTCACCAATATTTTTTCTTCAATTTACCCATCTATGAAATGAGAACAACATCTACATTTGTAAAACACATTCAAGTCCACTTAAAGGCCTGGAAGGGGCTGTAGAGGAGAACTTTCTTTCCTTCAAACTGCATATTTTTGCATAGTGTTTTTCAAAGATGCAGGATACCTTGATTAATTTAATGGCCTAACACATTTCCAGTTGATGATACAATACATGTATATTAGGTGTTGTGCTAGGTGAACAATACCAGAAACTAAGACTAGGAGTTATTCAAGTTATTCCTAACACCAACCATCAATTAAGACATTGCTTGAGGTGGATATCATCACTGCTTTTAGTTTGATATGCTACATTCTATTTAAAACTTATAACAATACATCACTTGATCAAGATGCAGGTCTTTTGATTTAAAAAAAAAAGTGAGCTCTCAGCTGCCCATTTTGTTATGTGCCAATAGGAAAACTTATAAATTCTGATTCTCTCTCTCTAAAATGAAGTGCATGTCTGTTCACTTATAACTCAAGAATGGCTAGTCCTATCTACTCTAAACCTTTCAAAAGCACTGAATACCACCTGAAGAAAATCATAGGCAGGTTATTTTTCACTTAACCCTTTCGGGGGCTTCCAGTGACTGGGATTACTTTGTTTCATTGAATCATAGAAGTAGGGTCAGAAGGGACCTTGTAGATTTTCAAGTCCGACCCCCTGCCTGGGCAGGAAGAAAACTGGGCTCAAATGACCCCAGCCAGGTAGGCATTGAGCCGCTTCTTAAAGACCCCCAGGGTAGGAGCCAGCACCACTTCCCTTGGAAGTTGGTTCCGGATCCTAGCCGCCCTAACTGAAGTAGTTCTTACGGATGTCTAATCTAAACCTACTCTCCAACAACTTGTGGCCGTTATGCCTTGTTATCCCGGGGGTTGCTGGGGGAAACAAGGTCTCACCCAAACCTTTCTAGTCCCCCCTAGTGAGTTTACAGACGGTCACAAGTCCCCCCGCAGCCTTCTCTTGTGAAGGGTGAACAGGTTCACGTCCTGTAGCCTCTCACTGTAGGGTCTGCCCTGCTGTCCCCAGATCATGCGGGTGGCCCTCCTCTTGACCCTCTCAATGTTGTCCACATCCCTCTTGAAGTGGGATGCCCAGAACTGGACACAGTACTCCAGCTGTGGCCTGCCTAGTGTCGCGTAAAGGGGGAGGATCACCTCCTTGGACCTACTTGAGATACACCTGTGGATGCATGATAGAGTCCGGTTAGCCCTGCCGACCGTGACCTCACGTTGTCGGCCCATGTTCATCTTGGAGTCAATGATGACTCCAAGATCCCTTTCTGCCTCCGTGCTCTCAAGAAGGGAGTTTCCCATCTTATAAGTGTGCTGCTGTTTACTACTGCCCAAGTGCAGCACCCTGCACTTGTCAGTATTGAAACGCATCCTGTTTTTGTTAGCCCACCCCTGCAACCTATCCAGGTCTTTCTGCAGTCTTTCCCTCCCTGCTAACGTGCCCAGGTACGTTTCTCAGGTAACAAACTGGTACCACTCCATTTTGGATGCAGTGAATTCAGTTCAATTGTCATCAATATATTGACACTGACACTTGCCTTCCCCCCTCACCGCTCAAATGTCATTATTATATTGGCACTTGCCTTTTTTTTCATTCCATGTTTATTAAATGTTAAATATGTTGTACTGTGTTTTTTAAAAATAAACAATATTTTTTACCTAAATATGTTTTATTAAGTTATTTGAAAATAAACAAACCCTGCAATTACAAAAATAACAACCTGGGTGAAGAATGGGTACTTCAGCTAGCATTGTATAAATAACATTTTAGAGCAACTTTAGATATTGAATGGCACAAATTTCCTTTTGAAGTATTTCTCTGAAAGGTGTGAGATAGCATTCTACATGAGGACAAGCCGTCCTGCACGTCACAGCGTCACTCTTGAGGGATCAATTCAAAATGTAATTCCAGCGCTCCGTGAAGAACATCTCAACTGTACTGTTCTCTGTAACCAAATTAACTTATTCTGAGTAGGACACTGAAGCTATCAGTCAGGTAGTTACTACTGATGTGATGTAGATGTTATTATACAGCAGTAAAAATCTCTTTCAATTTTCACTTCAAAAGAAAGGTCACATTTTGTTACTGCCTACAATAATTCTTATTCCTATATAATGCCTTAACTTCCAGTTTGCCTTTGGCATAACTAATGTCCTGCCTCCACAAAAGTATCTCTGCTTCTTTACCAAACCCAATAAAAATGTTATGGTCAGTTGAGTAAAATAATAATACTGTAACTACCCAAATCCAAGATGACACTGCATTCAACATGGCACCCCAATAATCAGATTCATGAAGAATGTATACATTTCATATAGATCCTATACATAGAAATTAATTAATGGAGGATTGTCTTAAAGTTGTTCCCATCACCAATACAGCATGGAAAGCAGTAGTAGGGGGCAGGTGGTAGGGACAGGTAGCTTGCCCCCAGGCACCTGTAGCCCCAACACTTGTACCTGCCTTGAGCCTGCCCCTCCAGAGCCTTGGGGTCTCTGCTCCCCCACTTCCATGCTCCCCCCAACATCACTTCTGCCCCTCCCTGAAGCCTCAGGCCCCTCCTTTCCCCTCCACCCATCTCTTTCTGCAGCCTCTACCCTGCCACCCCTCCCTTTCCTTCCCCTCCACAGTCCCTTACCCTTGCTAAAAGGCTGGGCTGAAATTGTAGTCCATGCCCCATGCTGCAGCAAGAACAGACCTTGCCAGCAAATATCACAAAGTGAACCAGGGTAGGAGGGGCAGGGGCCTGAGGTTATAGTGGTGGCAGAAGCAGCATGGAGAGAGGAGAAAGGGGGAAGGGGGAAGGCTGTTGTGGGGAAGGGGGTGCACAAGAAGCAGTGGGGCAGGCAGCAGCTTTGGCTCCAGCCCCAGCCTGGAGCAACTACCTGTCCTCCCCTCCCCACCCCCAGTCAGTTCCAAGATGAGGTGCTTCCCCTCTGATCAATGTTAATTATTACTGTATATTAAATACTGCAACAACAACATGCACAGCACATTTAGAAGAAAGATAAAATGCAAGTTAATATGACTGTAACATATGGGTCTATCGGGCCACAGCTGTAGTCCTCACAGTCTTTTTCTTACAGCCACCGCTGTAGTCCTTTTCTTACACTAAGAAAAGTAAGGGCTGTAGAATCAAGATAAACTCTGTAAGCACAGTTTTATGCTCAGGCACTGTGTGGTTATACAGCAAACAGGGGTGCAAAGGAACACTGTCTGTGTGTGCATCTACACGTGCACTTAACTGTGCAGCACATTAATCTGCTACAGTGTAAAGCATCACAGTCTGCATGTGCAATGTTATTAGACTGCAGCAAGCTTATTTTTGCTGCTGTAACATAGTACTGTCCTCGACTGCTCTATCTTAAAGCGGCAAAAAATAACTGCGCCTAAATGCATGTGTAGAAACTGATTGGGCATGTTAATTGCACATGGTCAGCCCAGCCAGACGGGGGCCAGAACCCCAGCATCGGCCAGCACTTTTGCTGCCCGATGTTGTAACATGGAGTTGACCCCCCAGACCCTCTGCCAGCCCAGGACTGATCCGCCCCGGCATAAGCTGCTGTGGTCCTGGGCGCACGTGAGGATGTTGCACTCGAGGAACAGCTGACTTTGGTGTGGACTGCTCTGGAATTTATTTAGCTACATTAACTGCTCATGTAGCTACACCCTGTGACAAGGATTTTGTAGCTAAAGCATTTGTATATGTTCAGAAAAGTATCTAAAAAAACCTGGATACAGAGCAAGTTAAAGGCATTAGAAACAGAGCACCTCCAGGAGACAGAGTGGACTGTATTTATTGAAGGTTAACATCATTTGGTTATTATCTGCCTATGTGCCTAATCTCTTTGTAGAATTTCCTCTTTACATTCAGTATTTATTACATCTTCTAGTTCACCCATAAAGAACTCAAATCACACCAGGTCCAGCACAGGTTTCTGTGGCACTGCATTCTACATATCATCTTGTTAGTTAATAAATTATTTTCCACAAATGAAAACCACAGGAAACAAAAAAGGGGCTCTTCCCCCTGACATGGCCATGTGGTGAAAGAATTGATCACAGAGCCTCACATGGCTCACATAAAGGGTGCCCAGAATAAGTGTCTGTGTTCTGGGAACTACAAGGGACATGACTAAATTGCTCTTCACAGAACAAACCCATTAAGAAAGTGGTTGGGAAATGAGAGAGACCAACAGCCGGCTCTATCTCCACTGTGCACTTGCCACAAAGCAAATATTTAACTAAGAGGGAGATGGGGCACATGAATATGATGCACCCCTTAAAATAGGTGTGTCAGAGATATGGCCTAGGGGCTGGCTCCTGGAGCCCTATCATTTGGCCCCCAGTGCTACTCCCGGGTCTCCAAGTTGACCCACAGGCAGCATGTGGGGTGTGCCAGATGGCTCTGTGCACTACATGCGGCACCCACTCCAGCTCACATCTTGGAGTGGCAAAGTGGCCACCACATGCAACAGCCCCAGAGCAGCCGCATAACCCTCTGCCACTCCAAGGCTCTACTGCATGCATTGGATGCTCCAGAGTTATTCAGCATGGCACTGGAGCAGCAAAGGGGCTCCTGGATGCAGCACAGCCCCAGAGCAGATGCCTCATGCAGCCCAGCCCTGGAGAGCCCAGAGCAAGACCACACCTACACGCTGCACCCATTATGGCTGTCCTGGATTCACATGCTGGATTCAGAGTGTGGGGCTGGTCTGTGGATCCGATCTGGCCAGCAAACTAGCTTTGTGCCACTCATCAGGCCCACCAGGCTGGATGAATTTGACACCCCTGCCTTGAAAGGTATAGCAAAAGTACTCTGGCTCAGTCCAGCTGGGGAAACTCAATGAATAACTACACCTATTGAAGCTCAATGCTGTCTAAAGCACCCAGTGGGATTGTGCAAAGTTCTCTATTGATCTCAAGGGAGGGCTGAATCTAAATGCTGCAAGTTGTACTTAGTACAAATATTTTTTAATAGATGAATATGGAAATATAATGAAATTTGTAATGTCTTAAAGATCAAATTCTCAACATCACAAGTCCTTCTCTACTTTCAGATATTGATATATTGCAGCAGCTTAATTGTTACACTCCAGGTAAATGAATAACTAGCTAAGTGAGCGAGCATGAAAATAATTTCTTAAGTGTAACTATGTACATTTACTGATCTGGTTATAGGATAAATTATAAAAGGAATATGTACATTTATCTTAGTTTTTACTAGTTGTATTCTCATTTCTTATTGTAGAATCAGAGCCACAAAAACACTGATCAAGATATTTCTTTTTTCATCCTTTATAATTGTGCCTTTTTAGTGCTCTCTGCATATATACATGTACTCTTTTGAAAGCATCACTTAAGTTAAATATGCTAATAATATAATTTTGCATTCAATAATTATAAAATAATATTAGTGTATTATTTGATAATATAATATTGTTATAAAATGATAATTTTATAACTCACTATTAATGCACGTACAAATTAAAATTTCCCATAAATGTTTTGGGGGTTTTTTTTAAAGGAAAGTCTTCCTTTTTAACTGCTATGAAAATAACTGTTCACATCCACTGCAAACAAGTCAGATTTAAGACCTTTGTGCAGAGGTCATTTATAAAAACTGAACCAATCTACTTTCACCTGCAGAAAATCTGGTTACAACATTAACATTTACAACATCAGTGTATCATTCCTTTCAAACTGTTCCTAGTAGTCAACATTTCATTGCTCCCATAACACACAAAAAACCTGTGACACAAACTTGTCCTTCTCTGAACTTCCCAAGCAGATGCTAGACTTTCTCCTCTTTTCACACAGACTTGAAAAATAAAAGGACAAAGAGTAGACAAATAAGAACATAATTTGACATAATGTAAAATTTCAACGTGCTGTGGTTTCAGAGCCATGTGTTTTGCTGGAGCTTCATCACAACCTGTGGTGTTCTACTTTATTAATCTTCAACTGCTAAGGTCTCTGGAAAAATTCGAATTTTTTTAAAAGAAAAACAAATCAAAACAACAATAATCATCTTACCTGTGTCCTTGAAGACGTCAGAATATCAGAAGAACAATCAAATCCTGCAGCATATAATTCATTTAATTTTTTGGAGGTAATAATGGAAGATTAAGTCACCAGGCTGGGTGGCTTCGCTACACTTAACACAACATGGATTATCTATGTTAGGAAGCAAGTTTTTGAGGAGCAAAGTCAGTGGTAACAAAGTCTGGATTTATTGCATAAACAAACTGATCGTGTAAAGAGCTTGCTTGTAAATATTGAGGGTAAAGTTGAAGCATTTGCTGTTACACATGTAGGTTACTTACTCTGAAACAGCACCGTGTTGTAGCTGAAAGCAGACTATTTGGTCCCAAAACCAGCATGTAGTCTAGACAGGTTTGGTGTTTATGTGAATAAGAACAGCATCCTTAGTTGCACTAGCTAGGTTAAAATTACAAGGCACATCTCAGACTTCCTGCTTCAGGGCATAAGTTAATAACCATGTGAAAACAAAGAAATACTGCAAAGTTAAGAGTATTATGATATGACTTGACCTGAACCATCAGGCAATGGGCTCTTCATAGAGGGGATGCTGTTTGTCTTTCTTCAGTCTGGCATGATAAAGTCTTAGATCAGGGGTCAGTAATGTTTTTGGGCAGAGTGGCAACCTCAATTTGTAAAATATTGGCGCGCCAGAGGTAGACGGTGGCGAAGCCAAGCAAAATGCCTGTGTGTGCCGCACTTGCACCAGTGCCGGGGATTGCCAATCCTTGTTTTAGATTGCTGTAAATCTCTAAACCAATCAAATATTCTTCAAGAAAATGTTACCTTCACATCTCACAAAAGGTTATGAATGTTTATGTAAAAAGGAAAATTTACTGAAGATAAAAGCGAAATGATTTTTGAAAAATCAGCTTCTTTTCCATGGTTACCAGTTACACCATTTAACGACAAATAGCTTTCTGATTTTGTTCGTTCTCAATTACATTGTTCTGATGCAAGATACAGATCGCTTACAATGGACCATATGCAATGCCCCCCACCTCCCATCTATGATAAAAGTTAAGTTTTAACACATAGCACAAGTTACCATCTGAAAAGTTAGGGGAAGTCAGTATTTAAGCAACCTTAAAATTATTCTTCTCATTTACATGTATTCAATACAGTTACACCAGGGATCCGAGTTTTCTGCTCGCCATGGAAAAACACGGATTTTCTCCTTTAAAAGGAGAAAAAAACATGTGAAATGGCAGGTTGCCCCTTGCAGGCTGTCAGAGTTCCAGCCTGCAAGGGGCTGGGGGGTGGCGATTAGGCAGGAGGCACCATATGCATATGCATGCGCACACATGCACATGGCAGTCAGGCAGCGTGGAGAGTAGCTTCTAAATACACCTTCTAAATATAGGTATTTAGAATTTATTTTATTATAATGATTGAGGCACTGGTAGATTTCCAAACTGCTTTAAAATGGTAAATATACCAATAAAACATTGTGTTCAATTGCTATCTATCTATAGATATAGATGTGTTTCATTTTACTTGCAGAAAAACATGGATTTTGGGTCTTTAATCAGAAAAATTGGGATTTTTAAACATAGAAAACTAGGATTACCACCTCCTCTTTTCTCCCCCACAGGCCCCTACCCAATTCATTCAGTGGTGCTCAGGGAACTGAGGGAATTAACTGGGTTACATAGCAAAGTAGGCGATTGGTGTGATGTGAAGGACAACTACCTATATAACTAGCTATGCTAATATGCAGCATGAGAACGTGTTATTTTGGGGAAAAAGGGGTGGGAGGGATTACTTAATTAAAGGAAAAAACTGCCTATGTTTCCTATCCTTACTCTGTATGAAACTGGGGGTAACAACTTTATGATGAGGTGCTACGAGGAGGGGAATAAGGCTGGTGGGGTGATGTGCCAAGTTGTACTTGCAAGGGAAGTTAGTTGTGGGAACCACAACATGATTCATTCTCTCCCTCAAATCTGCTCCTGGAGTTCACAGAAAAACTGTGAAGATGCTGATGCAACACTGGAAACATCCACCTGATTTTACACTACAAAAGTGTGTGATAAACAGGTTTGGCATGGTGCCCAAATGTGGCTGACAGGTTACCAGAATAACAAAAAGGACATGGGAACATTTAAATCTCATTTAACCAAACTTGAAGGCTAGGGACAGACATTCAAAAAGCCTGAGCCTAAATTGATTCAATCTCTGCAGGTTAGTCTAACCTGGCTAGGCTGAATTGGTTTGTAACTAGACAGACATCCCAGACATGCAGGCACATGCCTGCAGTGGCTCAGGCTAGAAGCCGGGGGGAGGGCGGGGGGCACAGTGTTGCTAGAGCTGCCCTCCATTCCCTTCCAAACTGCTGAGCTGAGGGGGGTGTGGCCGGGCCCCTGTCCCAAGCTGAGCTGAGGGGGCTGTGGTCCAGTTCTCCCTGTCCCAAGCAGCCCAGCAGGGAATGTTTATCACCCCTACCTCTGTGCTTATCACCCAATTAAGAAAACAGAGGGACATTACCAACTAACTGTTGATTCTGCCTTTGTCCTGTGTGCCACAGCTCTGAGGTAGCCAGCATGTGGTCTGCTAGGTAATGCTGGTAGGTGTCTGTTTGGGATGAGGGAATCCCTGCTTAACAGAGAGTGGGAAGGGAAGGGTGGGGGAGTAGAAGCCAGGCAGATGCCTGCAATCTGCTAGAGCTGCAACCAGGGAGCAAAGAGGAGGAACCAGCCCTGCTGTGGAGCAGAGAGCCCTGCCCAGCCCAGAGAGCATAGCAGGATGCTGGGGGAGTCTGATTTAATTTAAACCAGCAACGGGTCTAGGACAGACATTGCATAAACCGGTTTGAGCCAAATCAGTTAAGTCTGAAACTACATTCAACCAGGTTTATCTCAAACCAGTTTCAGCCATTTTCAAACTGGTTTATGCGATTCATAGATGTAGGGTCGGAAGGGACCCAAGTAGATCATCAAGTCTGACCCCCTGCCCTGGGCAGGAGAGAATACTGGGCTCATATGACCCCAGCTAGGTAATTGTCAAGCCTCCTCTTAAAGACCCCCAAGGAAGGAGCCAGCACCACTTCCCTTGGAAGTTGGTTCCAGATCCCAGCTGCCCTGACTGTGAAACAGTGTCTTCTAGTGTCCAGCCTGAACCTACTCTCAAACTACTTATGGCTGTTATTTCTTGTTACTCTGGGAGGTGCTCGGGTGAACAGGGTCTCTCCCATTCCCCATTAGTCCCCCCGGTAAGTTTGTAAACGGCCACCAGGTCCCCTCTCAGCCTTCTCTTGCGAAGGCTGAACAGGTTCAGGTCCCGTATCCTCTCCTCATAGGGTCTACTCTGCTGTCCCCGGATCATATGAGTGGCCCACCTCTGGACCCTCTCGATGCTGTCCACATCCCTCCTGAAGTGCGGTGCCCAGAACTGGATGCAGTACTCCAACTGTGGCCTAATCAGTGTTGCACAGAGGGGAAGGATTACCTCCTTGGCCCTGCCTGTGATGCATCTGCAGATTGCACTGAACATCTGTTCTGTTACTGATCACTTAAACCCATTTACATGTAATGTCTGTCCCTAGCCGAAATGGCTTTTATGGGATAGAGCACAGGCACTTCTTTGGTCCCACAGCTTTCTTTCTGTTCGACTTCAGAACCCTTGATTTAAAAAAAATAAATCAATAAAAGGGGCGGGGGGAGCTTATAAAATGCTGGCCTTTTTTATATTCTTACCATTTCCACAGAGTTACCAAAGACCATAAATAAGTTAATTTCAGGCAGGATTATGGAATATGGCTTAACATCATGTAGTGCCCGTTATAAGCCAATATAATAAACAATAAGGGAGATGGGGACAAGAAGGACAGAGGATAGTGTAGAAGCTGCAGAGGGCAAGCAGATGGGGGCAGAAGACTCTGCAGGTCTGACTCTGGCCCCAGCCCTGAATGCTGAAAATTTAGGCACAGGTACTCCATGAACATACTTTTGAGCACCATTTTTGCACCTACTTATACATAGTACAAACTGTGCATGATGTTAGCCCCGGCTGAAAAAAGGCTAATGGCTTATATAGCTTGCTGGGCTGTGCCCCAAGTCAGTGTTTCAAGCCATGGTAACTACATAGCCCAGCACTGCTTGGTATGTGTGCATACTTCAGATACCCTCCAGCAGAGGAGATGCATGCTAATTAGACCCCCACTCATGACTGGAACCAGGTGTTGTGGCCCCAAGTCCTGGGACACTCCAAAAATGTATATGCAGATGAGGCACAGGGCTGCCTGGTCCATCTCCACCTCATAGAGGGCAGAGCCACACTAATCATACGTTACAGGCTCAGAAACAGGGTGAGGATAAGCATATCTTACTCAGACAGCGTTTCCCAACCTTTTTCGCCTCACGGCACACTTACCTAAATAAAAAAGCACCGCAGCACACCAGATGCAGAGCGGCGGGGAGTGGTGTGTGGATAGCCGGACACCGACCGGGAGGGGATGGTGCGCAGCCAGGAGGACGCTGAAGGGAGGGGTGGTGTGCAGCCAGCCGGATGGTATTTTGGGCTGGAGCCACGTCCCCTGCCTGGCTGGAGCCATGCTCCCTGTCTGTCTGTGTCCGCAGTAGCAGTAGGCAGGAGGCATGGCTCCAGCCCAAAATGTCATGGCACACCTGGATGTGCCTGATGGCACGCTGGTTGGGAAACGCTGCACTAGCCTATGTTTTCACAGTATAACCTCACTGATATCCAGATATCAAAAAGCTGGCAGCTTTAAAAAAATACTCTACATCGGGGAGTAGCGGCAGCTGGTCCCAGAGCAGGAGAAGGGGAAACTTGCATGCAGTTCCCATCGTGTGTGTGTGTACACATACACAATCTCCCCTGGTGCCAAAAGTTTATTCTTGAAAAATATTATTATCAGAGCTTGCTCCAGCCTCTCCAAGTGCCAACCTGGTATTGCTACCAGGCTGATGCTCATTCCCTCATGGGGGAGCAACTGCTCATTTTAAGAGCCATACACACACAGAAAGGTTCCCATAAGTTTGTTTGCCCAATAAGGGTCAGGTGTTTTATGGGCATCTTCAGCATGGACTGTATTCACTGAACTTTATAGTTGGTTTCTGTTACTCAGCATATGCTCCTACTAGCAACAGTTTAATGATACCCAATGTATTTAATGTAGGGGTTACCAGTATGAGAATATAAAAC
This sequence comes from Alligator sinensis, assembly GCF_000455745.1. Classification (NCBI taxonomy): domain Eukaryota; kingdom Metazoa; phylum Chordata; order Crocodylia; family Alligatoridae; genus Alligator; species Alligator sinensis. Next base: position 838,039 of record NW_005842569.1, on the reverse strand, counting down.
AAGGGGCTTGTTTTCCCCCCATAATGTTGATTGGGGGGAAAAAAACTGACTTGTATTCAAGTAAATATGGGAAATAAGAGTCTCTTCAGAATCAATAACATTCAAGTGAAAACAGCCATAGACTAGATTTTCCATAGATACAATCTCAGGCACAAGAAACAAATGCAGCCACTGTCCCCACCCCTCCAAAACACCCAAAACTTGTATTTCTTGGATTTTAATTGAGACTTTTACTGTCAAAAAAGTTAAGAAATTTAAAGTTGGCTTAGGTTTCCAACCCCCATTAGAACAACATCAAGAATTTGTTCATAACCACTGACAGAAAGTTGTTTTCCTAGAGCTAAATCAAAAGCAAACTACAAGCACTTCCTGGAACATTTGCTTACAGCCATAATACTATGAAAGCACAACACAAGTCTAGATAGGAAGATAGGAAAAGATAGGAAAGGAACGAAAAGAAAAACTCCTGAGAGAATGTCACAAGTGGATGCTGCAGAAAGCAATCCAACAACAATTATCATCCAATAACCCTTGCAGCAATGATGTCACCTTCAGTCTCTAGCTGCTTTGTCATAGAGCTTCTTTCCAAGACCACATGGTAGTCTCCATGTCCCCAGGAAGTGAAAGTGAGTCTTCCTTGCACAGTTCTGTCCTGACGGAAGGAATACATGCCCAGCACTGAGCCCCAACCTCCTCCACCTGTGATGCTGCCTATGTCTATTATACTCATGACAACAGAGATTGTATAGTTTAAGGTTTCCCCTTACCTACTGCATTTGTTAGACTCTTGATGTTTATAAGAATTAATCTGTACTGTCAACAGTTCTGGCTATTTTTAATAGGAAATCAGGTAACTGAACCCCCCACCCTCCCCAGCAAAGCTATTAAAAACTTAACTTATCCATTTCTGCTAAAGACCACAGCCTGTCAGTACTACAAAACTAACACAATTATTCACATGAAAAAAAATAACTTTAAGCACTTAAACACTGAGACTCAAGTGATCCTGTCAACTGCCTGCTGATCACCAGTAAGTGATCCATAGACCAGAGCTTGAGAACCTTCATATTTTTTTTTTTTATATATAAAACATGTATTATAGCCTTAAGGTAAATCTTTGTACATGATTTGTACATGACAGAGATATCCTCAGAGCTTCGAGCCCATTTATAGCTGCTGTCCACCCATACAACTCCCAAAGACAATTGGAGTCCACTGTATGGAGAGATCAGACGTGAAGTAACTCATAAAAAAATAAAATCTGTGCTGGGAACCTGAGCTCACACATCATGTGCCTCAAAAAGAGGCTTCAGCAACTAGGAAAGGAGTACATGAATATCCCAAGACACCTGTGACTTTTTAAATGGGAAGCTTTAAATGCAAAGAACTCCTTAGGAAGGTGACTAAAAGCAAAGCTAAAAGTTTACTTTCTATATATTAAGAAGAAAAACCAGTATCAATGAAATAAAATGAACACACTGTATTCAAGACAGCTGAAGAAATGCATATAGGCTTCACATGAGACTAGACACTCTCTCTTGTGAAATCTTGGATAAAATACAAAGAGTAGATTAGTTAACCTCTAAACTCACCAACAGCTAAAAAGACAGGGGTAAATCTTGACTTGGGATATGGAAAAATACTCTAGATTAGATTTATCAGATTTGATAAGTTTCAGCCTGCCTTGGGTTAGCTACAACCACCCCCTACACCAACAGGAACCAGATCTGACTTGGTCAATAAAGGGCTATCAGGATTATGCAACCTTTTTGTCTCCCAGCTCCAGGGACCAGCCATACAGGTCTAAAATTGACTAGTCAAGCCTGCCTGCAAACATTCCTACTTTCTGCTGGTTGAGTGGATGCTGGATAATATTATGCTTGATATAACCATTCATCTCACAGTCTGACATAAGAAAAAACCCCTCAGCTCTAACTTGTGTAAAAACTGAGGCCAGTTTTCTGAATTGGCGTTATTTGGCTATGAAATCCAACATGCATAAAAGATTACCTTCAGCTGCAGGATATTTATACAGACTGTGGTGGTTTTAAGCATACACTCGCACCACCCAATGTCGGTGGTTAAGTAACCCCTGTAATTGGGAATGAAGGGATCTGACTTCCACCCTAATTGTAAGTTTTCTCTTCACTCACTAAAATCAGAATTTTGTGGTTGGAGTTTGTCAAAAACAAGAGTGGAATGGGAGTAAGACTGCAGTATCAGTTTAGAAGATTACATAATTATTGCGGTTAGAATAGACCTAATTCGTAATTTACTTCATTACTCTCTTTACCTCATCTACTTTCTCCAAACAATGTCAATTTTTAATACTTTATATTCTCCAATGCTTCATCTAGTTCAGTGCTTAGATGATGCATGTCACTTGTGTGCACTCTTACATGCTGTGTAGATTTTGAAATGTATTGTCAAACTGGAATTACTTTATGGTCACTTTCCATGGTCTATCACTGTTCTGGCTTCTCTCCTCTGACCTGAAGAATGTCTTGTATTTGAAACCTCTATCCCAACTCTGCAGTTGGTCCAATAAAACATATCATGCAAGGAAATCCTTGCCTCTGTAGTCACCAAATATTTTGTGAAACAAGGAAACTAGCCCTAAAGGGCACTTACATACATGCAGAGAGGTTTCTCTGGTGCGCTGTAAATCCAGTGCATTGGAGCAGACTTGATTAATCCAGTCAAGCAGCCTCCAGCATTATGTGTATCAGCATCCCTATGCTGAAAAATGGCGGCAGGGTGCTTTGAACTACAGCTTGAACAATGTGATGCTTGAAAACCCTTTTAGTATTAGGCAGCAACAGCTATAAAAATCCCTTTTCTTCTAACCCCAACAGCATGGTTGTAGTGCCTCTGATTAAAAAAAAAAAAAAAAAGAAAAAAAAAGTAGTAAGGGAAAATGCAGTCCTGGTACTCCCAACAGGATGACTAGACATTCAACCTGAATTTATGATCGAGGGACAATTTGGTGTGGTTTCTCCCAAAATATAACTCTGCAGTCTCATTGACTACTAGAAACTATGGATAGGGAATTATGAATAACTGAACAGCCCGAGCCTTCATCTCTAAGGTCAACTGAGAGCAAATCTCCTGCAAGTTCCAGCCGTGTACCAAATTCATTCAGCAAAAATGTGGGAGGTCTTCTCCCAGGCATTCACTCCTCAACTTTAAAATTCCTTTCCCCTTGAGTCCCTTTAGAGCCTGACCATGGGAATCTTTGAAAACCATTGTAAAACCTTACTTGTACAGGCTTTTAGCAGGCAGTGTTCAGTTTGGGGATATTGTCTGGGGACTTATTTTAATATTTTATCACTTTTTATAAATTATCCTTTGTTTACTATAGGATGTCCTGAGTCTTTTTTTCAATAAATAGACTATAAATATTGGTTTATAGTGTTTTGCCCCTAAATTTTCTACTGGACTTTTCTAACAATTATATTGCATTATATACAGCTGCACAGTTTATTCCCCTCTGAAAACTTATGTTTTACATTATATTAATATTTAATCACTGTCAGGACACTGAAATAGCAGCATCTGACTCATACAGAAGCATATTTAGGAGTCATGGAAGAAGAGAAGGCATCTCTATAAAGAATGTTAAACTGCTTTTAGCATAGATGCCTGACTAAATATTCAAAGTTTTCCAATAGATCGTCCAACAGCACAATAACCAATAGCTACATAAACAGTACAGGCAAGAAGATGGACTTGGGCTACATTCTGGGAATACTAGAAAGTTCTTTTAAATTAGCTCCATTTTGGGGAAGGAAAAAAAAAGGAGGAAAAAATCAACCCCAAGGAACTCTTTATAGCACACTGTGGTCTGAATCAATCTGACAAGTTAAAATCTGAGCAAATTAAAGGAATAGGCCCCAAAATAGGACTGGCTGGCAAAAGCTGACCTCTACTTCATGCACTTGATGTTAAGAAGTGGGTTGGAAAGGCACTGAAGTAATAGCTAGAACTATTTTTAAAAACTTAATAAAGCATATATTTGCATGCTGCATTCTTAACAAAGAATTTGTTTCAACTCAACTTGCCTCTCTCAAGTGTACTTCATACTTGAAGGAAGTATATTATTCTGTCAAAATATTTTTTTGAAATATTCATTTTTAAAGAAATACAATTAACAAAAATAATGGTGGTTTAAATAGAGAGGCAAGGATTTTTGTAGGTGATATTTTTATTTGACCAACTGCATAGTTAGGATAGACTTACACAAGCATTCAAAAAAGTGTGCAAGTCCATCCCAACAAAGCAGATGGTCCAATAATAGATATCACCCACAATAATCTTTGCATCTTAAATTTCCTGGACCTTCGTGGCTACAATATCACTCCACCTCTACCAAAATATATGGTTTAATTTCATAATATGAAAATACAACTTGCAGTCACAGAAGCATTACAAGTTATTCAAATTACTAGTCAATGATTCATTTATCAGGTGCCATGGAATACTTTCAGACTCTGATATGCACCCTATAACAGAACCAGCATTTAAGCAGAGTTGATGCAATCATGTTTTTTTTGACATCTAGTTAAATTGGGTTTGCTTTTTTGGGGGTGGTTTTTTTTTAACATATACCATGCAATGAATGCAGTGTTTCAATTCTGTCAGATGAACTGTGTACATTACATTAGGTATCCTAGCCCCATCATCATTAGCAGTATTTTTCTTGAGATTAGACTTGAGTAGTTCAAATAAGTGAGGTCAAAGTGGATCCTTCTGCATGTAATATTTACAGACTGTACATTACATGTTCTAAATTATACAAGGAGATGACTATAAAACTTTAGAATTAATCCTTTGCCAGTAAACTAATATACAGCATGAAGCCCAGTTTTCACTATCCATTTTCACTGTCTTAAGGGAATATTCTGATGACAAAAACAGCACACCTGACCACAATGCAAACCTGTCTCGTATCATGCTATACGATTAGTACTTCATTGCTACAGTTAAAATATTTAAGCTGGGGAAGGTCCCCCTCATTTTTGCACACGGAGATCAGATCCTGAGCTGCGGCAATACCATAGAAAGCAAATGTTTTCCTCACCCAAGAGACTAAAGGAAATTATAGTAGTAAATAATAACTGCAGTTGTGTCCATATTAAACAAAGTTTTCACCTACTGATGGACCTGATAACTCCTAACTAGCAGTTTTGAACGGAGCCATTAGCAGACACTTTTATGAGGCCTCTGGACAGTATCTTTCAGATTATAGATTAGCAAGAAATAAAGATATTAATTCTTTTTGGTAAACCAAAATAAATTTCACTACGTAATGATATATATGGTAGATTAAAATGGCTGCTAGTTATTTTTTGGCTAACTTACTTTGTTTATTCAGTTATGACGTTGTAGAAGCATGAAGCAGCTGTTTAAACATACTACTTGCATTTAAATGGTTATATAAATGATTTTAATAAGAGAACCAAAATGAGTATTAATCCATAAGACTACGCAAATATAGAACACTGGGATTATATCTACCTTAGCTATTACTTGCTGTAGTGCTTTAATAAGAACAGAAGCCCACAATTGTTATAAGTAAATCTAGTCTAGCAGCTCAGAAGGCATATCCAAGCAGGCTTTGAATTACACTTTGAATCTTAGGGCGGAAGGCAAAAAAAAAAAAAAAAAAGTTGGGCTGCACATCACGATGCCCTAATTAAAAATCGGAGGCCCCCCCCCGGTTATGATTTTCAAATCTTACAAGGTGGCTCTTGGATTTTGTGGGGGGACGGAGGGGGAGGGAGGGCAGCCCCCCAAAATTTCCCTTGCAATTCAAACCCTGCTTCCAAGTTAGGTCCTGGCCTTTTTTCCTTTTTAAACTGGCTTTTACAAATTTGTGTTCTATTTATTGTGGTTTACAGAAAATGTAAACAGTGCACCAGATTTCTGAGACTATTTTACCACTTGACTTAGGTTACAGCTTCCTTAGGTTCTTGTTTTGTCCCTAATCTCATGCTCTGTTGGGAAAAGACTATTGGCTGTCCTTGAAAGAGTGGTTAAATATTCACTTTTGGCTTAGGACTTCTGACCCGAAGGTAAAACTTCTAGCTTTGTCATACATCCCAGAAATGGCAACATTCTTTCTGTATAAAGAAAAATATTTTCTTCTTATTCTTGTTTAATTATAGTGTGTATATTCTATTTTTCTTAATAAATTATCATGGAAAACTAAGAAAAAATGCATATTTAAAGAAATACACATCTGAATCTGAACCATGTTCTCTCAGCCATGCCTTGCTTTCCTCACTCACAAAATTTTCTATCATTAGCCTTAGTTCAGTACTGTCAATCTTACCTACTCCCTATATACAACCCAGGATCTACAGGTCCTACTTCAAGATCAGATCAACTAAATCCCAAGACTGAAGCCTGCCAGCTTCAGGTACCGTAAACATAATGTGGAATGAGGGGTGGGGCACCAGCCCCAGGCACCAACATAGTAGCTGCACCAGTAGCAGCTGACATACTACTGCTGTTTCAGCAGCAATCAGGTGCATGGCTTTTGAGCTACTGCTGTAGAAACAATAATTGGGTCAGGCAGACCATGCTATAGTAGTAGCCGAGACTCCCGGAGCAGTCCCTGGAGCAGGTAAGGCTCCCTCCTCTTCCCCTGGCTCAGGGTAAACCCTGCTAGTTAACCTTCTTCCTGGTACTGCTCTCTCTAATTTTCATCTTACCACCCCGACGCCTAACTGTCCATTACTACAATTTTTGTTTTTACATAAACTGCTGCTATAACACTCGTGTCCCTCCATGTCCCTCAACATCCACACACGTGTCAATCTCACCCTACTGCTCTCAACTTAGTCTCCCATTACAAGCACTATTTTTTGTTCTTTTACCTCTGGTCAGTGACCCTATCCCCTTGACATCCAATGCCACAACTTCCTTTAAGTCATTTCACAGTAACACTTCAATATTTTGCCTCAGTGCTACTCCTCTTCAGCCTTCTGTCCCTACTTCAGGTCTCAAGTTGTGACTTTACCCCTTGCACCCTTAGCTTGAATCTTCCTTCTCAGCCATCTTTTTTCCCTACTCCCACAGGCATGCCCATCCAGTCGTAGATCATTTCCTTCATCCCTCGTTTGTTCTAATCTTCTCTCTCGGCCCCCCAGTATCTGAACAGCTGCATTCTTCATACCATCTGCAACCTCCTGCATGATTCATTAACAAACACAACAGACCATGATTATTCACAATTTGAAAAGCTACAGTGGAACTTACATCGGTTTTTGGAAAGGATTCAACAAGAGCAAATTCTCCTTCTTAACAGAAGACAGCACTGTGCAGTTGTAGTAGTAACTAACCAGTAGTAGTTTATACTACTGGTAAACTGCATCTTTTTGCATAATGAAACAAGAACAACACACTTGATATCTTAAATTCCGTTTAGCAGAGAGATGTATTACACACAATTAAAGACAATCCTTTAGAAAAGGCACTAGCCCTTCTGCCTGTTTATTTTGGCATTTCTTTTCAAAATGAGAAGGAACAATCCTGGTCCCGCAGCCATCATTCTCTTACACCATTGAAGAATTTCTACAAGGTGAAGAAGAGCACATAAAAGGCTACTTGGTTCTGCTTTTACTGTACCACTAGTTTAACTAATTTATCTTAACATTTTTCTATAGGTAAACAGGCCCTGGTTACTAGGTTCTATTATGTTTAAATAAAAATAATATAACTTTGAAATTATTGAGCTTTAAAGTTAAAGGTTTAATGAGACTCCCAGCTGACTCCTTCTTGAGAGGCTACTAGAAATTATCTTGTTAGTAGTAATGCAAAAATTCACCTTCTTGAGAAAGCTACCGGGAATCGCAGCTTGAGTTGGGCTCACAGATGTTCAAAGCAACTGAAAAGGAGATTTATTTAGGCTTGGTATGGACAAGACTTCTTCTGTAGTGTTACAAAGGATCTGAGCATTTTGTAGAACTACAGATATACACAATGCTATGGAGACATACAGACATTCCAGTCCCCTGGCTTGGGAGCTTTTGGACAGAGGACAATAAGATGTACTTCCTTGGGTTTTTCTACCCCTAAAAAGGGCCTGATCACTGACAGCCTGTCTTGTCCTCTGCCAAAATGCTGCTGTCCAATATTCAAACTTTACATTATATATATATATATATACACATATATATATATATAAACATGTTGAATGAACTTTAGTTGAAGTGTCCCCACCACCATTTTTCAGTGCAGGGATACTGATACACGTAATGCTAGAGTCTGCTGGAGTGCAGTAAATTACCACACTCGAGCAGACTCCATTAATCGAGCCTGCTCTGACACGCTGCAATTACTTGTTTTCTTCAGCAGACTGATAGCTTCATAATTTTCAAATTAATAAGAGATTCTAAGAACAACTTTAAACAAAATGTTAAATTAACTATCTAAACAGTTTAATTTAACATGAAAAATGAAATTTCATTAGATGTATATATTCATAGACCACAAATATTATAATGATATTTGCACTGATGTAATACTTAGATTTAGACATTGTTTTAGGCACCATATTTGCATACACAATGAAAAGATGGTCCCTAATCATATAGTATTAATCATTTTTAAAAGTATAAATTCCTGTTTCCAAACCAAATAGTTTACAACTGATACTCTTATTCCTCAAGCAGTCTTACTTGCATTAATGGGATCACTCAGGAGAATTTTGGCTTACCAAGGTGAGTAAAGTGATTTGCAAACTGACCTAGGCAAAAATTCCTGGGCTATACAGTTTGTACTGTCCTCACTTCTGGGAAGTGGCATCTGACCGCATAAGCAATTTGAAAGGCATCCTATATTGTTAGCATTTTCACAGGCATGAAGCAATTTTAATTCAGAACCAACAACTTAAGTATAAGCATGGCTATTTATATAGTCCACTTTTCATCTTTTGACCTCCAAGTTGCGGAACGTCTGAGGGGGACTGAGGGGCCAATCTGCCACCCCGACCCCTTAGCCCGGCAAGTCTGCTGCTTCCCGGGGGCCCGCATCCGGGACATTACGGAGAGGATCCCAAAGCTCCTTAAACCCACAGACCACTATCCCATGCTCCTTATTCATGTGGGCACCAATGACACTGCTCGGAGCACTCCCAGCCAGGTCATGACGCGCTACAGGGATTTGGGAGCGGGGCTAAAGGGTCTGCGGGCACAGGTAGTGTTCTCGTCGATCCTCCCAGTCTCAGGCTATGGGCTGAGAAGGGACAGGAGGATCTATGTGGTCAACCAAAGACTGCAGCGCTGGTGTCGTCAGGAAGGCTTTGGCTTTCATGACCACAGCCCGCTCTTTGGCGAGAGAGGCAGCGAGCTGCTGGGAAGGGATGGCCTCCACCTCTCTCCCCTAGGGAGGAGGCTCTTCTCAGCCAGACTGGCTGACCTGCTCCACCAGGCTTTAAACTAAGCCCGTTGGGGGACGGGGGGACTACCACCACTGCTGGCCCGCTGAG
>NW_005842569.1:823968-827417 GCF_000455745.1 Alligator sinensis | reverse complement strand
AGTACCTATTAAATAGGTACTTTGCGTCAGTCTTTCATCAGTCCCATGGGACGCCCATGCCCGCTACAGGGCCGGGAAGTCCGGGTGAGGGTGATCCCCTGCCCTCCATTAATGCTGACTTTGTGAAGGAACATCTTGAGAAGCTGGATACCTTCAAGTCAGCTGGCCCTGACAATCTTCACCCCAGGGTACTCAAGGAGCTGGTGAGCATCATAGCCCAGCCTCTAGCACGGATCTTTGAAAACTCTTGGTGCTCTGGTGTAGTGCCTGAAGACTGGAAGAAGGCCAATGTGGTGCCTATCTTCAAGAAAGGGAGGAAAGTGGATCCGGCTAACTATAGGCCCATCAGCCTGACTTCTATCCCGGGGAAGATCTTAGAAAAGTTTATTAAAGAGGCCATCCTTAATGGACTGGCCGATGCCACCATCTTAAGGGATAGCCAGCACGGGTTTGTTGCGGGTAGGTCTTGCTTGACCAATCTCATTTCCTTCTACGACCAGCAATGCGACCTGCAATGCGATGCGGCGGCTAGTAAAGCGACCAAAACGCTGGCTTGCATCCATAGATGCTTCTCAAGCAAATCCCGGGACGTCATTCTCCCCCTGTACTCGGCCTTAGTGAGGCCGCAGCTGGAGTACTGCATCCAGTTTTGGGCTCCACAATTCAAAAAGGATGTGGAGAAGCTTGAGAGAGTCCAGAGAAGAGCCACGCGCATGATCAGAGGTCAGGGAAGCAGACCCTACGATGACAGGCTGAGAGCCCTGGGGCTCTTTAGCCTGAAAAAGCGCAGGCTCAGGGGTGATCTGATGGCCACCTACAAGTTTATCAGGGGTGACCACCAGCATCTGGGGGAACGTTTGTTCACCAGAGCGCCCCAAGGGATGACGAGGTCGAATGGTCACAAACTACTTCAAGATCGTTTCAGGCTGGACATAAGGAAAAACTTCTTTACTGTCTGAGCCCCCAAGGTCTGGAACAGCCTGCCACCGGAGGTGGTTCAAGCGCCTTCATTGAACACCTTCAAGATGAAACTGGATGCTTATCTTGCTGGGATCCTATGACCCCAGCTGACTTCCTGCCCTTTGGGCGGGGGGCTGGACTCGATGATCTTCCGAGGTCCCTTCCAGCCCTGATGTCTATGAAATCTATGAAACGTCGAAAAGTTTTTTCTCTACGTCATTTATGCTACCATTTAAAAAACACAAAAAGTCACATAACAAAAAGAAACCATACCTATGTCTGTTATCAAACACAAGCCTTAAAATTCCTTCTTAACATTCTGTTCTATTATTAGGCTGCCCAGTTTTACAATTTGTATTAAAACTACATACAAGAGAACCCCTAAGCTAAACAGATGAGTGGTATTTCCAAAGGGATGGTAGCTTAAAAAAAAGAGGTATATAGCAAATATAACTCCTTTAAAACAAATACTGTTACGCAAACAGAAACGATTAACATTTGTATGAGGAAACTGAACCAGGTTTGACAACACTTCAGGGCCTCGCACTACAAACTACTCTGCACCCATCTTTTTCTAAATGTAGCCAAAAGTAAATCACATTTTTTTCAAAATATGATGATGATCTAAGGCCTGATTCTGCAAAGTAAAATAGGTTCAGCATTCTGCAAGATCACAACAGAGTCGTTAAAAAAAAAAAAAGTAATTTTAGAGGCTTAGTTCTATAAAGTGCTAAGTGCTGTCCTCATCAAGAATTAAGAAACAATCAGAATTCTGCAGAATAAAGCCTTTATATAACTTCTACCCAGGAAGATAAAGAACTGCATAGCAACAGGCATAGCAAGACTGGAAAAAATATTTACATTTATTCTCCTCCTTTGGGTTAGCCATTGTTACAAACAACAATTTGAAGGGTGAAAAGTACTACTGGTTCATAGTTCTTCCCTTTTTCATTGATTTCATAAACTGCTTCACAGAGAAATTATCACTCAATTGTTTTCTTTTTTAGCCATTCAGAGAACAATCCCAAGATAATTCCTGTATTTTACTCACCACTTAGAGCAACTTGTTGGAAGCCCGAAACAGAAATTGGTTTCCATAATCTGTTTCCCTTCCATCTCACATGTGCACAGGGGTTTGTTATCATAGAGGGCCTCATAGATGAGGAGTTGCCGGCATTTTTTCTTTAAAAAAAAGTTAAAATAAATAAAAATCAGAATGGTAGAGCTGTGGGGCCTGCATTGTTTAAAAATCTCAGATTTCAAAGAATCATTTAAGCACAGAGAAGCAGCTGTAGTTGTTCTACAATAACTCGTGTTTTTTCAAAGAATCCCTTTAAAAGTGTCTACATCTTTTCATCAGACATCAATTGCAAACTATCTGTGCAGACAAAGATTTAAGGTAAATCTTTTGAATGATTTTTAACATTACTGCAGAACTCAGATACATTTCACCTTTTTTTACTAGCTGAAACATACCTATTTTTGCCTAATATTTCTCAATAGCTGCCATATTCAGACCCCAATGATTTACACAGTGGTGTGATCTCTTGCACTTGTGTTAAGACTGCTGTAATATTTGATTTTTTTTTTTAAAGCCACAGCTTCTGGAGACCAGTAATTATATATAAATCTCAATTTTCATAAGAGAAAGACATTGAATCGTCAGGGTTACAGGGAAAAAGAGTGAAGAGCTATATTAAAGTATACCATAAGCACTCAAAGTAAAAAATAAAGAGACTCTCCACCCCCTTTTCTGTTTTTCTTTGGCAAACCTCATATATTGGGCCAAACTTATTTTTGGATACTTGGGGTCAACATATAGCATATACCTGTGCTTATCTTTACAAGGGACTATTCAGGCATGCAATATTTTGACACCTGTCACTGTCAAGTCTCAGTATCATCCTGGCTGTCCTCTTGTATTGTAAAGCAATAAAAACCTCCTTGGTGAAAGCCAGGATATTCTATTAGTCAGGTATTACAAACCAAAATGCTTTTAGTAGCACAAAACAATTCCCTTCAACGCTGAAGGTCGCATGCAAATCATTCTCGGAGCTTGTCTACATTTTTGATAGTATAAATGCACACACAAACCCAACCCATGTGAAAATGCCAATGTAATATTACTATGGACTACTAGTGACACCTCAAAGGTAGGGATTTTATGTTACATGCACCTTACAATGCCAGGATTTTTTTTAAAACATACCTTCACAAAAGAGTAAATAATGGCTTAATTAAATCTACTCTTTTATACACCCAACCTAAAGGGGAAAATTCAGCCTTTAGAGGTGACTTACAAAACTGTTTTAAGATTAAACTTTAAAATGTTCAAGCTCCCAAGTTCCACAGAAAGCTTCTGGAAATATTCTGCACATAAGCTACATTTTTAATACAAAATATTTGAAACCCAATTCTTCTTACACAGCAGGATTCTCCATTTCCCCTTGCAACAGATATTTCTTTTTCAAAGAAAACAGACCCTTGAA
>NW_005842569.1:822533-823958 GCF_000455745.1 Alligator sinensis | reverse complement strand
GGAAAGAGAGAAACCAACTGAAAAGTGTATCTGCTACTTCGAAGACATTGGTTTCTTGTAGGATTGCCTGGCACCTCACAGCAACACTGAGTCACTGTAACCCAGCTTTTTCTGGAGAGTTAATATGGTTTCCTCCTAGGCTGCCTACTACTCCACTGGAAAGTAACATTTTGCATTTATGACACCTACCTGCTCTATGATTCTTGGCACTGCTCAACTCACCCAGAAAAATATTAAAAAAACATAGACTATGAAAACAGAAGTGAATCACAACTACTCCATGCCCCACACATAATCGTTTGAAGGGCACTGTATCTTTCTGAGTGGTGAGTAGAGAAGAAGAGGACTTTTTTTTTTTTTTTGGATGTCAAATGTTCCCTGCCCTACATGGGGAGAGAGAGAAAGCAAGCATGCTGCCTATGCAGTGCTCTCAAACTGCTAACAAGAGAGCAAGGTCAGCTTCAGACTCTCATCCTCATAAAAACAGTGTACTGCGAGTGCTACTTAAGGTGTACAAAGTAACTATATAGCTGTAAAAAAGTCACTAGCAGCTAATGACTATTTGGTAGATCATACAAAATAAGCAACTGATGAACTTGCTGTACAGTTCCTAGTGGGCAGTGATCATATCACAGAAGCCACGATTGACACCATTGTTGGCTGTTTCATAATGGGTGTCTGGTGCCTCTGGTACACCAGTCAGCGACCGCCAAAAGGCAAATGTGTGTTCTGTTTGCCACCAATCTAAACTAGGCCACTTACAGAAAACCACGCAGCTTAGATCAATTCTGCCTCAGGCATTTTGAATGTCTGTACCTAGCCTAGAGGGACAAGATTTTGTTAATAACAAGAATGATAAAAAGTCAGCACAGACACACGTTCTATAAGATGACACCTAGAACAGTCAACTTTACACACTTCACATAGACAGGGCTTCGAGAACATGGGGTGTCTTGGGAATGCCGCCATCCCTACTCCGGGTTAAATCTAACAAATCCCGTCTTCACGTCCTTCCAACTAAGAGCTTTCCAGCAGCACCTCATGCTTGGGTAACTGGACCAATTGGGGTGAGCAGATAAAACAACTCCAAAGTGAATATCTCAGAGGCCTGAATGTTCCCTTGCACCAACCAAGTTGCTTTGGGTAGATGTGGCATCTTTTATTAGACTTGACTAGTTGGAAAAATTGTTCTTTGCAAGCTTTCAGGTACAAACCAACTATTTTTCCAACTATTTAGCTGGTTTCATAAAAGACATCACACTTCCCCAAAGCACCTTGTCTGCCCATGTCCTTAGACAAACCCAGCTACAACCAACACCCTCTACGCCAAAGTGACTCCACCTTTAAAGACTTGAGGCAACCCTGGACAGGCTCGCGGTGCCCGTGAACACGCCAGCTCTTAGTGCTCACTCTTTTTTTGACAAG
>NW_005842569.1:821904-822502 GCF_000455745.1 Alligator sinensis | reverse complement strand
TCCTGCTGAAAAGAGCCCAGAAAGACCGCAGATATGAATTTCCATTAGAAACCTCAGGGTTTACCTTGTGGACCACAGTGGCTGACCTCAGCAGTAGCGTGAGCCTGGCATAGCACCTGCTTGAACAGCTCTCAAGGCGCCCCAAGGGTGCCAGGGCTTTCTCCCTGGTTGATGCTCACCACCTTAGGCTTATATAGCCTGCCCTGCGGGGGCAGCCACCAACTCGTTCTTCCTGTCTGGCCACCAGCCGCCAGCCCTGTGGGGAACCTGGGGCTCCCCCGGCAGCCTCCGGTCGGGGGCAGGATGCCACTTCCCTGCCACTGCTGGCTCAGCTCAGTCACAAGGCAGCCACCGTTGCAGGCTCCGGGACACTGACGCGCGCGCGCGCGCACACACACACACACGCACACACACACACACACAGAGTGACACGGACACGGGGTGACAAGGCATCCACACCCCCGCCCCCACACGGATTAACCCCTTCGCGCCCGGGACGGATCACCCCCGCCACGCCACGCACCTGTGTCCCGAGAGGCGGCGAAGCCCGGGACCGCGACCCCCGCGAGGGGCGGAGAGCGGCGGCGGCGGCGGCGGG
>NW_005842569.1:801435-821743 GCF_000455745.1 Alligator sinensis | reverse complement strand
CAAGGGGGGAGGCGCGCTGCGCGGCTGGGGTTTCCTCAGCGCCCAGCCCCGCGCATACGCGCGCCTTCGCCTCGCGCGGGGCCCCACCCACGCACCCCCGCGTCACTTGGCCACGCACACAGACAGCCCCTTGAGCTGGACGTGTGAGGAGAAACACGGACACGGAGGCAGACAGGCGCACGCAGACATGCACGCATACACACGCGCGCCGTCAGACACGTGCGCACGCAGAGACGCCCGGACAGTCACGCATTCAGACACGCACAGACGGGCGCTCACCGACACACACGCACGTGCCCCCGGCCCCCGCAAGTCAGGAGAAAAAAAGACGCACAGGGACACACGCACGCAGACGTACACACAGAAACACCCGCACATACGTCCCCCCCACACACAGACGCGCGCGCAGGCTGGAACTCAGCCAGCCTGATGAGCTCCTTGCAAAAAGGGGAAATCCATTGGTATCTCTTCTAAAAGGGAAAATCTGTGTTTTCTCTGATAAAAATGGGAAATCCATGGTTTTCTCTTTTTTTCCGTGGGAAACGGAAAACCAGGATCCCCGGTGATCACAGATGGCCTCCAGGCGATCTTGCCAGCCTTCAGTCTTCTGTAACAGCGATTCCATCAGGCCAGGGTGAGTGGTCTGTAGATGGTCTCTCGAGTGTGCTGGGCCCTGATCTCCTTGCCTGTGTTTTCAATTAAAAGTAACCTGTTAGAAATACTGAGGTTTGGTTGTGGTCCATTGGTCCCAAATGTTGTAATTCAGTGGTGCTCAGTTTTTCTCCCTGGCAGGCCAGATGGGCAACGCCTAGGTTCCTCTGCAGATCAGATCCAGCCTGTGGTCCTGATCTGTTGCCCAGGGCAGGTGCAGTGGCCATGTGAAGGGGGCTTGGAACAGCTTGGCCCCTTCCCTCCACAAGGCTCCATCAGAGCAGCTGCAGTGGTCATGTGGAGGGGCCCTGAAGCAGCCTGGCCCTGATCCAGCCTCCTGGAGGGAAGGGGACATAGCCCACCCCAACCTGATCACAGGAAAAAGGAGTCTGGCCTGGCCCCATCTGGCTGAGGGGGTAAGAGGTGTGGGAATTTGGCAGCATGGGAGGGTGGTTGTATTAAGGGCCACCAGTCCCCTGCTGCCAAATTTTCTGACCTGTGGGGAACCCTATGGGCCAGATGCCACCATTGTCCTATGGGCCACATTTGGCCCACAGGCCAGAGGCTGATCATCCCTGTTCTAATCGGAAGCCAGCTTAGAAAGTAGAGTTGGGTGGCTGATGTGGTTATGACAGCCTGTGCCACTGTGGCAATGTGTTGCAATGTCCTGTGCTAGTTGGAGTTTCCTAAAGTAGGCTGGCTTTGTGCCAGCTGCATTGCACAAAGCGAAAAAGATGTTTCTAACCAGGCCACATCACCAGCCACGGAGATGAGGAGGAGTCTCTAAACTGGTAGAAAGTATTTCACTCTAGGAAGTTAATGCACATACTGTCTGTTCTAAAAAGCTTATGGAAATATTAGAGATTTTATTTATTTATATGGGACAATTAGAGAAATAATTAAAATATCAAAAAGAGAGAAAAAAAACAGAACAGGAAAGTATATTCCAAAGGAACTTTAGGCTGATAAATTGCATCATATGCATGATTAAATTTCATGACCATGCTCATAATTACAGTTTACAATGATGCACAAAGAGCATCAAAATCATATTTTAAAATGCTTTTATTCAGATTATCACATTTTTCCTTTCTTTCTCCTATGCAAAAATATTGCACTTTATTGACTACTGCTTTTGTTTGCTGACTTCAGCGGACTTACAGGGGTGGCAAAGAGAAAAAATGGCCTGCTGTTTAAAATATTCCATGTATGTAGAATACTTGAATACTTGACCCCATTTTGCCTATATATATGTTAGCTTAATATTACCACTGTAAGTAGTATTTGATGGGATAATGGTGGCAGGTTTTGAGGCTTCACATTCAACAGCTAAATAAACAACAATACTGAGAGATGAAGAAAATCAGCAAAAAATACATAGGGCTGTGAATGGATAAAAAGTACAAACAACAATTAAACTAATGGAAGAAAGTGCTTGTTTGTATTAACAATTCAATAGTACAGTACTGACAGTAAAATGTAGCTACTGGGGAAAAACACTAGCATTTACAGTAATGCTGGTACTCTTCTATCCTAAATCATACTCTTGTATCCCAAAACATTTGACAGATTTTGGGCCACATTCTGGCCTCCAGTATAAACTTAGAGCAGCATTAGGGCAGTGTCAAAGTTATATGACATCAAAGGTAAAGCCAGTACGCAGTTGCCAGTAGCATCAGAAAGTCTACAAGAGAACTATCCATCTGATATCCCCTCAGGTCCTGTGTGGAGCACAGCTCAGCTGAACAGGAGGCAGATGTGCTTTTTATTCACTCCTGTTTACTTCTGAAGATGTTCCCACAAGATAGTTTATTCAACCCAAACTGATTAAACCTCTTCATAGATGAAACATTGCAATATACTTTGTTTCGGGAATTACCGGTAGTTATATATCTGAAATAAGTAGGAAGAGACTGTTTCTCCTCTTTTGACCTCCCAAGTCTGTTATGCTGAATGCAGATGCTCTAGTTTGGCATTCCCAGGCTAAACTTCTAGGGGAAAATTGTATGTCGTTCTCTGAAAAGGGTTATATGCCTAGTCTGCATGAATACTCTCACCATTCGAATCTCCCCTCAGTAGAATTTCAGTAGTGCTGCAGTGAGATTATTAGAAAAAAAATCAGTGGAAATTGTACCTTATAGGGCAGTGGTGCTCAACCTCCTGGCCCCAAAGGCCAGACTGGGAATTTGATGGCAAGGGAGTGGTGGCAGTGCTACATTTTGCAGGTCTGGAAGCCATGGCAGTTAAAACACTTGCAGTTCCTCCACCCCAACATTTCCAGATGGGGCGTCCCGCAGGCCAGAGGTTGAACACCATTTCTTAGGCTACTGGCTGTGGAAGTTTCTTAGAAAAATCCATAACATTGTTTAGGCTTTTTCTCAGTGACAATTAGTTTCTTAGGTAGCTGACCATTCTATAGATGCAGTTTCCTTTGGAAAGCTGTGTTATCAAGGTATGGAGAAAGAGATCTCTGGGCCCTACTTTGGGAAGTGTTTCCTTCTTTTAAGTAAATTACTCATATGATGCCTGTAAACTATTATGATGAGTGCCCCAGAACATGAATATAAAGAGAAACTTTATTTAAAATATTTATTTACACAAGACCAGATTATCTCTTTATGTATTTACAGAGATTTTGAAGTGCACATTATTGATTTGCTTGCATAGTTTATATTTGATGCCTTGACATCTACCAGCTAAATATTGCTCAGAGTTATAAGAAGTCTGAGCACATTAGATGTAATGAATTCTTCAAATATTTAATGATTTAAAAGAAACTTTAATTGAGCTAATCTGCATTTACTATTGCATTCTGTTAATAAAGAGTAACTCAGTATTAATGCAAATTGGCATACTGAAATTAATTATGAAACGTAATTACACTTGTGCAGTAACCAGTTTTCTAGTATTAATAACCCAGCTGATCTTGACACAGCCTTAACCACAGGATCACAAAGAGCAGCTCTGTAATACAATATTTCTGGTTGCAATCTTAAAATCAGCAGCATAGCAGATACTAACTTTTTTAATAGCATTATGGAAATATGCAGAATAAGGGCTCAATACTGAACTCTGCATCATGAATAGCACATACCCCCTGGTGGTGCCAGAAGCGCAGCAGTGGTGAGCGGGGAGCTCCCGCAGACACTGCCGGCACTGTAGGTGATGCGGGGTGGCGAACGCTGGCAGTGTTGGCAGTGACCAGATGTGATCATAGACCTCCCACAGATGCTGCTGGCAGTGCCAGCAGTGGGGTGGCAAGCAGCAACCGCCCATAGGCACCGCCGACAGTGTCGGCAGTACCTTTTTGCAGGGGCTGCACCACCATGCACAGGAGGTGCACATGCACTCACATGCACCCCCTACATGTTGCCCCTGCTCTGCATAAGTTCATAACTAGGGAAAATGCAAGCTTCCTGGTCCAAACTTACAATGTGATGAGTACCTCCTTCAGTCTTAAAATAATGCAGGATTTGGGCTTGTAGATGCACAAAAGGTATACTGGGTGCTGTGGTTACTTTTGGCAAATGTGTTAGAGATCTTATCATACAATTTTTAATATGTAGTATACCTCATTTTTGTTGTCTAGACTAGAAGACTCTTCTCACCTTTTATTTAAACTTGAACAAAGACTTTCATAATAGTTTATTTCACACACACCATTACATTTTGGCAGGAACCACAGAGTTCAAGGAGCATATGATAGAATCAGAGAAAATTAGGGCTGGAAGGGACCTCAGGAGGTCATCTAGTCTAATCCCCTGCTCAGAGCAGGACCATCCCCAACTAGGTTATCCCAGCCAGGGCTTTGTCTAGGCTGGGTCCTAAAAACTTCTGAAGATGGACATTCCATAATCTCTCTTGGTAGCCTGTTCCCGTGCTTTACTACCCTCCTAGTGAAAAAATTCTTCCTCATTCCTACCCTAAACTTCCCTTGCTGCAACGTGAGACCATTGCTCCTGGTTCCGTCATCTGCCACCACTGAGAACAGTCTAGCTCCATCCTCTCTGGAACCGCCCTTCAGGCAGTTGAAGGCTGCTATTAAATACTCTCAGTGTTCTCCATACTAGATAAGTGCAGTTCCCTCAGTCTCTCTTCATAAGCAGGGATCCGGGTTTTTGATTTGCTGTGGAAAAACATGGACTTTCTTTAACGGAGAAAAACAGGGATTTTCTGCTTTTAAGGAGAAAATTGTAAGGAACTGCAGGTTTCCTTTTCAGGCTTTCAGATTTCCAGCCTGCAAGGGGCTGCTTGGGGCTGGGGGCAGCAGGAGGAGGGCCATCACAGGCAGGAGGTGCCATGTGTTTGTGTGTGTGCACACATGCACATGGCGGCCAGGCAGCATGGAAAGCAGTCCCTGCAGCTCCCCCCAGGTAAATCTGGATAGGAAGGGCAGATTAAGGCCCCCATGGTGAGGGAAGGAGTAGGGCAGGGCTGGGGCTGGGGGTGCTGCCCAGCCAGGCCGTGCATGGGTCCTGGGGCTGGGGTAGGAATGTCCTCCCCAGCGGGCAGGGCAGGATGGTGGGGGCAGGATGGAACCACAGGCAGCTCATGTGAAGGGGGCAGCAGTGGGCTAGCTCATAGTTTCATAGTTGGTAGTTTCAGAAGGGACCTGATCAGATCATCAAGTCTGACCCCCTGTCATGGGCAGGAAAGGATGCAGGGGTCAAACAACCCTGGCTAGGTGAATGTCTAGCATCCTTTTAAAGACACCCAGGGTAGGAGCGTGCACCACTTCCCTTGGAAGTTGGTTCCAGCTCCTGGCCGCCCTGACTGTGAAGTAGCACGTCCTGATGTGTAGCCTGAATCTACTCTGAGTCAACTTATGGCCGTTATTTCTTGTTACTCCCGGTAGTGCTTGGGGGAACAGGGACTCTCCCATTGCCTGCTGGTCCCCGCTGACTAGTTTGTAAACAGACACCAGATCCTCTCTCAATCTTCTCTTGTGGAGGCTGAACAGATTAAGGTCCATAGCCTCTCCTTGTAGGGCCTACCCTGCTGCCCCCAGATCATGCAAGTGGCCCTCCTCTGGACCCTCTTGATGCTGTCCTCATCCCTCCTGAAGTGCAGTGCCCAGAACTGGATGCAGTACTCCAACTGCAGCCTGACCAGTGTCGCATAGAGGGGGAAGATCACCTCCTTGGACCTGCTCGTGATGCATCTATGGATGCACGACAAGGTGCGGTTAGCCTTCCTGACTGGGTCCCCACATTGGCAGCCCATGTTCATCTTGGAATCAATAGTGACTCCGAGATCCTTTTATGCCTCTGTGCTTGTAAACAGTGTGAGTCCTGGCCTAGTTATAATAGTGATCATGCTGCATGCACTCCCAGGGAGGGAGGCATGAGGGGGCACATGCCTCCCAGATTTGTGCATGGGGCATGTGCAGATATATGCTGTATGCTGTGGGCCCTGGAGATCCCCGGGGGGAGGGGAAGAGCAGCAGGGCAGGGAACCCCAAGCCTGCAGCCTACATTCTCCATCCCTTCCAGGCACATGCCTCCCAGATTTGTGCATGGGGCATGTGCAGATATATGCTGTATGCTGTGGGCCCTGGAGATCCCCGGGGGGAGGGGAAGAGCAGCAGGGCAGGGAACCCCAAGCCTGCAGCCTACATTCTCCATCCCTTCCAATGGGCTCCACTCTGGCCATGCCACCCACAGGAGGGGAAGTCAGGCTTCATGCTTTATTCTGGCCACAGCAGCTCTGCCTCCCATGGTTTGGACACCACTGGTGGGGCAGAGGGCTGCATGCCCTGGCCCTGGTCACATAGTCCTGGAACCTAGGGGCTCCCTCTGGCAGGGCTGGGGGTGGGGTGCAGGGTGCAAGTGATGGGCATTAGCAGTGCTGGGGGGTGTGGGCTGTAGGTGGGGAATTCGGGGCACTGGCAGGGCTGGGAGGGCTGTGTGTAGGGAGTGAGGGGCACCAGCAGGCCCAGGGGGCTGTGGCTTGGGAGGGAGGTGCAACAGCGGTGGCAGGGCACTGGCATATCAGGGCTGCTCAGCACCACAAAGCAGCAGGAGGCAAAGCCACAGCTGGACCTGTGTCCTGGTAAGCTAAGGGAGCAGGGGGAGTTCTGATTTTCTATGAGAAAAAAACCAAAATCAAATGCCAAAATATATAGGTATTTAGAATTCATTTTATTATAATGATTGAGGCACTGGTATCCTTCCAAATTGTTTTAAAATTGTAAATATATCAATAAAACATTGTGAAGCTGATATTTAATTTTTTATACATATAGTGGTGTTTCATTTTAATCATGGAAAAGCATAGATTTGGGGGTTTTCAATAAAGTAATTTGTGATTTTTAATCAGAGATTTTGCTATTTTTAAATGGCAACATTTTAAATTGAGGCACTGGTATCCTTCCAAATTGTTTTAAAATTGTAAATATATCAATAAAACATTGTGAAGCTGATATTTAATTTTTTATACATATAGTGGTGTTTCATTTTAATCATGGAAAAGCATAGATTTGGGGGTTTTCAATAAAGTAATTTGTGATTTTTAATCAGAGATTTTGCTATTTTTAAATGGCAACATTTTAAATCAGGATCCTTGCTCATAAGTCATGTGCCCCAGCCCTGTAACCATTTTTGTTGCCCTCTGCTGGACTCTCTCCAATCTGTCTACATCCTTTCTGTAGTGGGGGTCCAAAATTGGACACAGTATTCCAGATGTGGCCTCACCAGTGCTGACCTTAGAGTCCATTCATCCAACCCATACTTCCTTAACTTGCTTGCAAGAATCTTGTGGGTGACCATATCAAAAGCCTTGCTAAAATAAAGGTATATCATGTCCACTGCTTTCCTCACATCCATGGAGCCAGTCATCTCATCATAGAAGGCAATCAGGTAGGTCAGGCATGGCTTGCCCTTGGTGAATCCATGCTGACTGTTCCTAATCACCTTCCTCTCCTCTAAATGCTTAGAAATGGATTCCTTGAGGAACTGCTCCATGATTTTTCCAGGGACTGAGGTGAAGCTGACTATTCTGTAGTTTCCCAGATTCTCCTCCTTCCCTTTCTTAAAGGTGGATGTTATATTTGCCCTTTTCCAATGGCCGGGACCTCTCCTGATTGACATGAGTTTTCAAAGATAATGGCCAGAGGCTCTGCAGTTGCATCAGTCAACTCCCTCAGCATCTCGGGTGCATCACATTTGGCCCCATGGACTTATACATTTCCAACTTTTCTGAATAGTCCCTAACCTGTTCTTTCACCACTTTTGGCTGATCGCCTCCTCTCCAAACTGTGCTACCAGGTGCAGTAGACTGGGAGCTGACCTTGCTTGTAAAAACTGAGGTAAAAAGGTATTGAGTACTTCAGATTTTTCTGCATCCTCTGTCACTAGGTTAAATCTTCCATTCAGTAAGGGATCCACACTTTCCCTGATCTTCTTCCTCTTGCTGACATACTTGTAGGAACTTTTTTTTTAACCTTTCATGTCCCTTGCTAGATGCAACTCCAGTTGTGCTTCAGCCTTCCTGATTTCATCCCTGCATGCCCAAGCAATACTCTTATACCCCTCCATAGTTGTTTGTCCAAGTTTTTACTTCTTGTAAGCTTTCTTTTTGTGTTTTGGCTCATGGAAGAGTTCCCTGCTAAGCCAAGCTGGTCTTCTCCCATACTTGCTCATCTTCCTGCACCCTCACTAAGGTGTCTTTAAAATATGACCAGCTCTCCTGGACTCCTTTCCCTCTCAGACTGGTTTCCCAGGGGATCCTGCCCATCAGTTTCCTGAGTCAAAGTCTACTTTTCTGAAGTCCAGGATCATTACTCTGCTGCGTTCCTTCCTTCCTTTCCTCAGGATCCTGAACTCAATTGTCTCATGGTCACTGCTGCCCAAGTTGCCATCCACTACTACATTCCCCACTAATCCTTCCCTATTTGTGAGCAGCGGATCAAGAAGAGCATGGTCCCTAGTTGGCCTCTCCAACACTTGCACCAGGAAGTTTTCCCCAAACTCTCCAAAACTTCCTGGATGTCAGGGTGATTGAAGTTCCCCATGTGAACCAGGGCCTGTGATCTGGAAACTTCCATGAGCTGTCTGAAGAAAGCATCATCCACCTCATGCTCCTGGTCTGGTGGTCTATAGCAGACACCCGCCTTGACATTACCCTTGTTGATCTCCCCTCTGCCCCTAACCCAGAGACTTGCAACAGGTCTATCTCCAGTTTCATACTGGAGCTCTGAGCAATCATATTCAACAGTTTTGAAGCAGCAGTACTTCTCATTTTGTATTCTCACTTTGTATTTTTGACAGTTACAGTGCCACAGTGGCTTCTGAGAACTGTATGTAAATAAAAGAGGTCAGGGCTAAAACTCTTTTTTTCCTTCTTTTTTTTTTTTTTTGAAGTCAATATCCTTTTCATACTGGTGGAGTAAATGTACATTGGACATGCATATCTATACTAACACTTCTTCAAGAAGGCAGTACTATTCCAGCAGGCAATACAATTCCAGTACTATTCCTGTATTATAATACAGAAATATTATAATAGGGAGACTGTTGTTCTTTTTTTTTTTGTAACATGCATGTTTAGATTGGATAAGAATCAAGTTCTAAGGCTGATTACCGCTAATGAAAAACTTTCCAAAAGAAATCATATCAAGCTCACCTGGTTCATTTTAATATAACAAGATCTTAATAAAAGTGGAAAATAAGTCACAAGTTACTGCAAGTTGCTTTTTCCACTAAACTGTTTCACTATCAGAACTTTTTTAAATGCACGTTTTTAATATAAGAAACAGACTAAAGGAAATTAAATACAAATAAATAAAAAGGAACCACTTTAATTATTATTTTTATTATGTCGCTTAATCAATGTAAGGTAGTAAATCATTCCAGATTGTATCTATGTGTAAAAGAGTGTCCCTGTTACAAAGCAGGTGTTAAACACCGGTCTACCTATGCTTTGCCTCTGTTACTGCTGAACTGGGTAGACTGTATCAACTCCTGTGAAGAAATAATTAAGCAGGATTCCAAGAGCCCCCATGTCAAACATTTTGTTATTGTAGCATAAATATATATCAATTGAGAGTTTCTACTGCAGAAAGCTATCATTAATAGAAAGGGAAGAGGGGTCTCAGGGGCTAAAAAGTAGATTGATGGGGAAAAAAGAGGTATAGAGTTCTGTGCAATTAGATAAGTAAGTGTTATAAGAGGCAAAAAAAGCCAAGTGAGTCTAGTTTTCCCTTTCCTGTAACTACCAGGTGAAATGAATCAGAAAATGCTGAGTTTGTGTGACCCATAGTGACAATGGTCTTGAAAATTTCTCCAGTATGTGATCTATGCTTTTACTGATGTCAGGAAGCAGAAAACAGACTGTTTTAGGAGCTGAAAAGAACAGTTCAAATCACGTCCTTATGACCTACTCAAGAGGGAATGCTCTTTGTGGTCCTTGCTCTCCTCCATGAAAGGAGGAGATTGGTTATCGTTCCAACATAATCCAAAATATCGTTCCTGCACTTTGTGGAGATTCTTCACAGTCCATAAATGCGTGTACAGGGAACAGGCTGGGGATGGAGTAGGCAGAGATCTGAGAAGGGCTAGGTAAAATTATTCCCAGTGGAAGTTAATACAAGCATAGGAGGGAAACCAATGAAGAGAAATGCTGCACTAAAGTTCTGCCTCAGTCCCATTCACTCTGAGGAGCTACTGAGAGATCCCCAGGGACTTGTGCTCATGGCAGAATCCCAAGGAGTTCAGCTGTAGCCTTGTGGCTCCCTGATTATTTCAAGGAATTCCAGTGGTCTTCTGATACAAATCTCTCATTTCCTCCATAGAAAGACAGGAGATCTATACCACGAACTGTCATACAACAATGTAGAGGAAACTTTATTAGCCTGCAGAAGTTTCTGGCCTCTACACATCATTCAGTATAGAAGGGACTGATAAAACCTAACGACAGGAGACATGACCTCTTGAGGAAAGTAGAGGTAGCAGGTAATACCTTTTGCAAGTGTGAAGAAGAAGAAATATTCAAAAGAAAAGGTAAAGCATGAGGGAATAATTATAATGGAATTATACTGGAAAAAGGCTCATGATTTAAATAAGAAAGTAGGAACAATGCTAAGAGATGTAGCAGCATCTGGGGAGTTAGGGGACAGAGATCACTAGTCCTCATCATTTCCATAAATTGCTCACAGGCCAGTAACATTTCCCTCTGGTTCTCATGTATTACTGAAGGAGAATTCAGGTGCTGAGGGCTTACTCTCTGAAATGCAGAGTGCTGCCCTCTTCCCCCATTTTTTTCCAAAATGTGCTCTCTCTGTCATTATAGGAAAGATACACCCACCCTGCTTCCTCTTGAATGGTTTCTTTTGGGAGGGAACAATTTAGAGCATGAAGTAGGAATTATCATTTAGAAACACTTGACTAAAGGACTTACTCCTGAATTATCCCTCCTTATTACAACAGAGAAATGGAATAACCTACACAGTGGTAATCAAGGGGGAAATGACCTATATAGTGGTTATCAAGGGTATTTCTACCAAATAGTTAATCTTGATAACTTTCATAGTTCATGAGAAATTTTGTAATATAATCTATCCCTAATTGTTCAATTGCTGCAAAAGCAAAGTTCATGCTGCCTTCTTTTGGCACTTTACCTGGTAGGCATGGTAAACAGAAAAATAGATTTGTAAATACTAGAAACATTAGTGAAGGTGCAGGGTGCCAAACAGCAGCAAAGGGCATGTGTACCTTAATGGTGAGTCTGAGACTACTACCAAGAAGCAAGTTCTACCTGCCTGTGTGCACCAAAGTCTGGAAAGTAGATAGTGTGATGGCTTAGAACAGCCCTGATTGCATACTAAGAAGTGTGCCTAACAAAAAGCCTGAAAAACAGTGCTCCTGGGCTCCCCACAGGGGCTGTGTAGACATGCCCAAATACATCACAGCTGAACAAGTCTCAATGAACTGTAACCAATCAGTACATCACTATAAGCAATAAAATGAAACTGTATACTCAATGTAGTATAGTAGTAAAACAAAAACAAAACTTGCTGCTGCAATAAATCATCAGATCCAAGAATTTATCAGGATTAAGACAGTTAGAACATCTAAGCAATTACACCACACAGAGTACAACTGTAATACAATAGGGTATAAGCTAACCACTCACTGCTTGGATCTAGAATGTAAGCATGGGGAAGCTTAACAGCTGCTGGGGGCTGCACTGCTCTTCCTTCTCTCCCTCTCACCATTGGCAATATCCTTACTTTTACTTCCTATTTTCCCAGAACCTCAGCTTCATATTTAGCATTTTATCCATTCCACCAAAGCCTGTTCATCTTCCTGTGTGATGCCTTTCAGGCATCTCTACACATTACACATAAGGCATGATTAACATATTAAGTTGTGACCCAGCTACACATCCAACTAATTAATAGCATGATAAAACAAGCAGCAAGCTACAAAGTTACTCCACAAAAAATGTGTAATAACTTTGTAGCTTGTTCTAATCATGCCATTAATTGAACATATGGCCAGGAGCTCCCCTGTGGCTGGGAGCCCTATCAACTAAGGGGCTCCCAGCCACAGGGGCTCATCACCTGCTGCCAGTCCTGCAGCTGACAAGGCCTGCAGTGGTTGCAGCATTCTGGGACTACCCCTGCTGTGAGCGTCATCAGCTGCAGGGCTTGCAGCAGGGAGAGGGAGAAGGCTATCACCACTGTGAGCCTTGTTGGCTGTGGGGCACACAGCAGATACAGTGTCGTCAGCTGTGGGGCTCACAGTGGAGGCAGCGGGGAAAACACTGCCACCTCTGTCAGCCTTATCAGCTGTAGGGTTCATAGCCATAGGAACCAGTGCAGGGAGAGAGCCCAGGCTTGTGATCCTGGTTTCTCCCTCCACTGGTGATGAGATGCAATGGGATCTAATGTACACTCCCATAATTGTGCTTCCGCCATACACACATGGCATGGAAGGAGGCACGATTGTGTGGATCATGCTTTATATCCCATTGTGCCTTTACCTGCACATGTAGAAGAGCCCTATGACATGCCCAGATGCCTTTTCCACTATTGGCAAAATTATAGTTCATTTCTTAGGTATCACTGGGTGTGTCTACACATGCAATTAATGTGGACCAATAAACTGAGAATCTTATTGCTCCAGAGGTTTTTTTTACTTCTGGGTGCACTGTTTGAATATGCACCTGGGAGCAAAAAACTGTGGAGCAAATTCCCCTGGAGTTTATTTGTGCATACCGCATGGAGCCCAGTCAGAACAGACCAGGTTGGCAGGGGACCCAAGGGGTCCACCTGGTAGCCCAGGGCTGCTCTGACCAGGCTCTGACCATGGACTGCAGGGGAGAGGGGTGGGAGCGGGGAGGCTGGCTGGGGCACAGGGTGCTTCAGCATGGGTGCTGCCCACCAGCTAGCCTGGCACTGAGGCACCATGTGCCCCAGTTAGCCAAGGCAATGTATACACTTGAGCTTCTGTGCACGAAAAAAAACTCTGCAGCAGGGTACTACTTGTAAATACAAGTACTACGCTGCTGTGGAGTTATTAGTTTCATGCACCCTAATAGAGGTGCATGTGTAGACACAAAGATGTTTACTGTGCAGTTAGTTGGTCAACTGCACAGTAAGCATATCCATTGACTTTGATTGTTGTCATTTTTCTGGCTTCTGGTCTCCCCATTTCTTTCTCCTCCAAAATTTCAGTTTATGTGATCTCCCAAAATACTAAGTCAGCCTGCCATCTGAAGTCCCCTCATTGGCTGCACCAAATGCATAAACCTTTATTAAATCCATAAATCTGTGCTCTACCTACACACTTACATTTGTTCTTATTTCCTGCTTCTTCTATGACCTATGCCCAGTAACTGCCACATAACAGACTAACAGTACAGGGTGGGAAGGAAGGGTAAGGGCAAGGTACACTGAGCACAGTCTCTTTTGTACAGTAACTAGTCATTTAAACACACTAAGATTTAAAAGACACCTGATCACAGTGCTGCTATTATGCATTTTATCCACTATAATATACAAAATGTATAAGTTACTGAAAGGGCCAGGGAAGTACCCTCCTCACTGGGCTACAGAGTGAGGCTCCATCTTACCTTCTTACCTTTTGGCCCCATGGTTTTTTCGTGTTTTCTATTTTCAGGCCTAGCTTCAGAGGGAATCCCTTCTGCTGCTTAGGGATACTCAGATTGTGCGTAATGAATCAGGCTGCTCAGGTGATCTAAGTGCAGGAACACCTAGTGGGTGGATCCCAAGCAGCCTGAGGTAGGATATGGATATTAATAACACATTTAATCCAAAATGGCAGAATGAGCATGAATAAAAGCTGTTGTTTTCAAATGACCAGTTCGACTGTTGCTTAATCACTACAGTGCATACATCTGTGCTGAAATGCTTAGCACGTCACATGTGATTTGTGCAAACATTTAGGCAGGACTGTGCTGAATCACATATTAGAGACAAGGTGTATAAATTCCAGTTGAAAAGGGACAAGTGTTCAAAAATCCCCATTTGAATCCAATACCTTTCTTTAAAAGCCCTTTGCTTCCTTGTTTCAGGTGCACCTCTTTAGCTTTTGTTAACAAAACTTCCCTATGCCTGCATTAGCTTCTTTCTTTCTAGCACAAGAGGCTTTCCTTACTTACTCCAAATCCCTCATCAATATCTATTTTTCCTTGTTTGGATTGACTTGCATTATTAATGTCAGGCATGGTGCTCTTTGCTGTTTTCCTCACAGATGATTATATCAATTCCAAGATATTAGCTAATATAAGACAATCAGTGGGTGCAGCTACACAATACATTTACTACACAGTTGACTAATTAGCTGCACAGTAAATGTCACGTGTCTACACATATGCCCCTATTAGGCCGGAGTAGATTAATTAACTCCGCAGCAGGATAACATTTGTATTGACAAGTGCTGTCCTTCTGTGGAGTTTTTTACACCACAGCAATTCACATGTACACACTGCCACGGCTGTCTGGGGCATGAGGGTGCTTCAGTGCAGGGGACTGCCTGCTGGCTAGCCCCACACTGAAGCACCCCTGTGCCCCAGCCAGGCTCTCTGCAGAACACTGAGCTGTGGGGAGCAGCCCTGGCTGGCAGGCTAACCCCCTGGGCTGGCTGCCAGCCTGGGCTGCTCTGACCTATCTTATTGTGATGCACTTCCAGGTGCATGTACAGATGCAGTGCCTGGGAGTGATAAACTCCAGATCAATAAGCTCCAGAGTTTATTTATGCAGACTAATACCATGTGTAGACACATCCAGTTTATGTTATCTTTGTAAATGAATCTGTTCAATGGTATTGTCTTCTTTCACCCCTTATTTCCTTTTGCTTTTCTCTATCCAATTTAGTCTTAAGATCCACAAAGTTATAGACTTATAAAATGCTTGATGCAGATAACTTTCATGTCTATATAAGACCAAACATTTAATGACATTACATAAACTATGATAAAAAACTAGTTATTCAGTTTCCTTCTGCAGATGGATTAAAAACAAAATCTTCATCTTTAAAACACATCTTAGCATTTTCCGCATATCAAGTATAACAACTTATTTTGAATGCCTGGGTGTGAGAAATGCTTCAGGTAAGTAGCTGAGTATAACTAACTGTTTTCTAGGCTGTATTTCTCCCTGAGCCACACCCAAATTGGTGTCTTCATCAGTGATATCTATCAATATGTGCTATATCTCATTTTAATTCTGTATTCATTGCTCAATTATTTGCTATTTGCCACAGGATGCAATTTAATAAACAAAGGCAAGCTGGCAGACTCTGAGGCTCGTTAGATCCTTACCTACAGCAGGACTTGCATTTATCAATCTCTTTTTATTAAGTGTATGGTGAAAGACAGATCTGATCAGTTGATAGGATTCAACACCTCTGGGTTTTATTCCTAAATTGGATTTTGAACATTCCATGAAATATAACTTTACTTTGTATAGCATCTATCATAAAAATTAGTTCCAAAGGATGTAAAAGTAGCAGTGAAACAGGAGTACACTTCTATGTAGATCAGGGAGAAATGACTGGTATTTAGATGAGATTTGACTTTAGATTGAGAGTTAATGTGACAGAGAGATACACGAAAGCTGTTCTACATGGCAGAAGCACAGAGAAAGCATCTGTCAGACCCACAGTGGAGCATAAAGACTGACTGAAGAGTTAGAGAAGGAGCAGTGAAGAAAGTTGGAAGGAGAATAGAAAAGACGGTTCCTTTGGATGATGAGGGCAGGTCCATGAAATGTTTTAAAAAGAAGGAGAGTACTACTGAACTGGATCATGAAATGAATCAGGAGCCAGCAGATTTCTATAAGTTTGGGTGGTGGTTGGTCCCAGTTGGGACATATGAGGATGCAGGTGTCACAACCCAAAGGGTGTGATTTTTGTTTTTGTGTGCTTCGGCACTGCTAAATTGTCCCCGCTAAATTGCAGCTTCCTTGCACGGTGGAGTTTTCTGCTGCAAAAGAGAACCCCGGTGCAAGGAACGAGTTTCCCGCCAATTTGAAGCTTTCTTTGCAGGGTGCATTTCTTTGTTGCAGCACAGAAATGCTCGTTGCAAAGAGTTCCCGCCATTGGTATGCTAATTCGAGTCCCATTATTGGCCAGTTCTAAATTATTCACACGTGGCGGCTAGTGATTGGCTTGCTAGCTGTATAAGAGGCTTGAGTGGTTTCCGCCCAAGTTGGAGGACTCCACGAACAAGGGAGGAGGAGACTTCACTCTGTGTGAAGATCTCTAAGCACTGCAGATCCTTACGGACCCAGTGCATTTCAAGCAGGCAATGGAGGTCTGATCAACCTCTAGCCTCTCCCCGTCGCCGAGCGCAATCCAGACGTATCCCTTCCCGCGCGCAAAAGAACTGGACCCACGGAGCCTAGCAAACTCTGTGTGAATGAGTGAGCAGAGGAACCCACGGAGCCTAGCAAACTTCGTGTGAGTTTATTCAGAGCTCTTCCGGACGAGTACTTTCTTCGGCTGACACGACGGGTTCACGTGTTCAGAGCCTTCAGCCAGATTGGGCTAGAGTTCACGAGTCTAGAACTCTTGTCTGCCTCTTATTTTTCCTGTCTGTAACCGCAACTTAAGCAAGTTTTCAGCCTGCACCACTGCCATCTCAGTGTAAGTAAACAATCTTTTAAACTACCGCTACGCGTTTGTGCCTAATTCCAGCTCGAAGGCCTTCCCTCTCCACCCCGGCGTGCCCGGGCTACTGGCCACAGCCCGCGTGCAGCGCAAAAAGGGCTCGGGTCGCTCCCGGCCCGCACAGCAGGTAGCAGGATTTTAAATATTCTGGAGCCTGGAAAATGGCAAGACAGAGTGACCTCAGCAAAAATAAAGCAAGGACCAACACAGTTGCTGAGCAGATGGGGGTACCTTGCCATGGCGGCATGGGGTCCCTGGGGGCACGGCAGCAGGGTGGGGAGCCCCAAGCCCACAGTGGGCAGTCCACATCTGTCCCCACCCCACACACAAACCGGGGTTCATGTGCCTCTGATGCCCCTCGCCCCCTGGATGAGCCACCCATGGTTCCATCCCACTCCAGGTCCCGGCCCCATGTACCACCCTGGCTGGCCAGCACCTCCAGCCCCTGCCCCACTCCTTCTCTCACTGTGGGGGGGGGGGGCGTCAATCTGTTCACCACCACTACCCCTCATAGACTTACCTGCAGGGAGCTGCTCTCTATGCTTCCTGACTGTATTTCCCAGCCACGTGCATGTGTGTGGGCATGCACATGCACGTAGGCCCCCACTGTGTCCTGCTCCTGGCAGCCCCGTGCAAGCATTCCAGCCTGCAAGGGGAAACCTGCCATTTTCCGATCCCCATAGATGCTGTGAATCCAGAACAAGTGCTGTCCCAGAGTCATGCAGCCCCGGACTGAGACTTGAGGTTCCCATTGAAGAACTGTCCTGCTCAATTAGGGACACGTGGTCACCCTATTCCTGGGGCAACTATGTCTCTGTGTCTTTAGTGAAAGCACACCTGAAATAGTGCATTCATTTCCAGAAACACTTCTTCTGACAATTCTTTCAAAATTACATATAGAAACTGCACTCTTATTTTTGTATTCAGAAGTAGATGGCAGCCCAGTGTCATTTCCTAAACTTGTTAACAATAGTATCCTACTAATACTCATACTCTCACTGTAAGCATGCACACAAATACCTGTAAACCAGCTTCCTGCTATCAGAGAAAGCAGGAAAGTGCGTTTGAATGGTTGCCCAAGAATGGCATCACTGCATCAATGGCAGAAAAGTGGCAGTACATTCAGCCACTCACCAAATTCCAATTGGAAAGGAAATC
This sequence comes from Alligator sinensis, assembly GCF_000455745.1. Taxonomy (NCBI): domain Eukaryota; kingdom Metazoa; phylum Chordata; order Crocodylia; family Alligatoridae; genus Alligator; species Alligator sinensis. The sequence goes on along the minus strand of NW_005842569.1, from coordinate 803,801 downwards.
TGTGTATATGCCAGTCCCGTGATTTTTCTTTTCTGGGACAAACATGGGCACAACCAATCCTGAGACAAATGCAACATCTGTTTGCAGCCAGAGGGAGCTAAATCATTTCTATTGTTCTTATATCAGAGTACCCCACTATTAGTGTGATGAGAACCAGTAGAATATTTTAAATGTATAATCAAAGGGGAAAAAAACCCAAAATTATTCACGGACTAAAAAGCTATAAATAAGTATAGGATATAAACACCTTGGAAAGGTTAAAGCTTTTTATCACAGTGTAATAATATGTAACTAATAGCATGGCCAGACAATAGATTTTGCTGCTATTTTAATACAATTAAATTCAAATCAGTTGGAGTTAGCCAGCACATTTTTAAACATAACACTCTACAAACATAAGTTACAGTATATAAATATTTGTAGTTTGTATGTGATGTCTATACTAACACACCCTGAATGTGTTAGCTAACCCAGATCATTTGGAAATTGATTAATTTGAATTAAAGTAGGAACACAGTTCTTGTCTAAACATACCTTGCATAACCATAAGGAAAAATGGTGTGCTGGTACTGCATGTAGCTAGCATCAAGTAAAATCCTAGTGAAGACAAAACAGGTTGCTGGCCTTACACATTACAATTTTTCTTCACTGGCAAATAGGTGTGTTTTTACCATGGGATAGCTAATGTGGGTTATCTATCTTACTGTAAAAACAGCAAAGATGAGGCACTGTAGTTTTATCACAAGGTAAACAAGGTGAGGTCAACCATGGGTGGGGATGTTGTGCAGACCTCACCAAATTACCTTGCCCAGAAAATTGCAACTACCTTATCTCTTTGCTTAGGCTTTAACAGTGAGATATCTAGCATGTAACTATCAGGTAGGCCTTATCTTCTTATAAAAGCAGCACTTCATCTTTGCCTGAATTTAGAGTTTACCTTGACCTTCTAGCTCCTTTTAACATTACAATTGCACTGGCAAAGGAATGAGCTGGGAGTTTTACAAATTAGCAATGTTAGCTTTACTCCTTTCTCACCATGCCTTGTGTGTAGTACAAGAGGCAAGGTTCTTTGAGTAGATGTGATATCTTTTATTAGACTAACTGAGCAGCTGGAAAAAAGTTCTTAGCAAGCTTTCAGGTGCAATCACTCTTCTTCAGGCATAGAGATTCTCTGCTGTTCTGAGACTCCAAGGAATGAGAGAAGCTAAACGTGTGGCAGGATGTCAATGAGAATGTAAATAGGTAAAAATTAGAAAGAAAAAAGGTATCATCTCATTGCTTGGAGTCTCAGAACAGCAGGAACTCCCTATGGCTGAAGAACGATGATTGTGCCTGAAAGCTTGCGAAGAACTTTTTTCCAACTACTCAGCTGGTCTAATAAAAGATATCACATCTACTCAAATAACTTTTCTTACCTATGTCCTTAGACCAACACGGCTACAACTAAAAACCCAGTAGCTGTGTACAGTACAGCATTCTTCTCTGCACCCCTCCCTTAAAAACAAAAAAATATGAAGGGATACATGAACTGAAACTTTGAGACCAAAGGGGTACACTTGTTAAAAAATGTTGACAACCCCTAAATTAGTCTTTTTAAACATAAAACTCTACAAACATATGTTACAGTATATAAATATTTGTAGTTTGTGCATGATGTCTATACTAACACACCCTGAATGTGTTAGCTAATCCAGATCATTAGGGAATTTATTAATTTGAGTTAAAGTCTAGTTAATCTTTTTTTATTGTTACTCCACAGCACTGGAACTCCCTCCTCCTTGTGGCACATCAGAGCCTAAGACTGGACAGCTTCTGAATTCACTGTAAGACTTCTTTAATTTGGGCAGGCTTTCATCATAGATTTCATAGACATTAGGGCTGGAAGGGACCTCAGAAGATCATCAAGTCCAGCCCCCTGCCCAAAGGGCAGGAAGTCAGCTGGGGTCATAGGATCCCAGCAAGATAAGCATCCAGTTTGCTCTTGAATGTGTTCAATGTAGGCGCTTGAACCACCTCCGGTGGCAGGCTATTCCAGACCTTGGGGGCTCGGACAGTAAAGAAATTCTTCCTTATGTCCAGCCTGAAACGGTCTTGTAGTAGTTTATGACCGTTTGACCTAGTCGTCATCCCTTGTGGCGCTCTGGTGAACAAATGTTCCCCCAGATACTGGTGGTCACCCCTGATAAACTTATAGGTGGCCATCAGATCACCCCTGAGCCTGCGCTTTTCCAGGCTAAAGAGCCCCAGGGCTCTCAGCCTGTCATCGTAGGGTCTGCTTCCCTGACCTCTGATCATGCGCGTGGCTCTTCTCTGGACTCTCTCAAGCTTCTCCACATCCTTTTTGAACTGTGGAGCCCAAAACTGGA
>NW_005842569.1:798373-798602 GCF_000455745.1 Alligator sinensis | reverse complement strand
TGGTCTACCCTCCGCCTCCCGGGGGAGAAGGGCCTGGCAGTAGGAGTCTATCTCCTGCTCGCAGTCCCTGATGGCACGCAGTCTCTGGACTGTGGCCTGGAGCTCCTCCAGCTGGGGCACCAGAGACCCCAAAAGGAAGCAGACCCCACAAGGGGAGGTAACCATGCTCCCAGGCCCCAGAGCCTGAAAAAGGGACAGGCAGCCCCCCCAGCCCAGAGCCCGGGGCTCC
>NW_005842569.1:788994-798331 GCF_000455745.1 Alligator sinensis | reverse complement strand
TCCGTGGCATGCCTCTGTTAGCCTGGCTACGGCTGGGACTGTCTACCCTGGGGGGTGCGCAGGCAGGGTCTTGGGCCCTCCCGTGCGCCCTCCCATGCGAACTCCACGCTAACTCACGCGCCGGCAGAGAGGTTATCAAATGAGATGATGTTTTGGGGTATTGTCTAGGGCAGGGGTGTCATTATGGAGGATGGAGCTGTGTCATGTGGCCTGTGGGAGGCGGAGCCTACCACTAAAACCAGGGCACAGAGACCGATTAGTTGTGTTAACCCCTGTAGCTAGCATTGTTGCACCCTGCCACCACCACAGATTGCCCTGCTGCCACTTCTGGATCCAACCTGCAAGGTGCTCTCTGGCACATGTCAATCATTTGTCCTTGTGATGCTTTTGGCTGTGCCTAGAGGTAGGGTGGTGCACAGACAGGAGGAGCAAGGTTCCCACCTAGGGAAGGAGGAGGGGAGGTGGCTTTTGTGTGGTGGCCCCACCCCTTGCAGCTGATTGGCTGAGGGGGGCTGCTCCTCACTAAGTGGGATGTCCTGTATTCTGGGGATGTGTCAGTGGCCACCCTAAGCAGCAGTGATGAGTTAGGGAGGGAGGGGGTTTCCCCAACCCTGCCCAGTCCCCAGAGAGCAGGCAGGGGGAGCGGGACCGCCTCCCTCTCCAGTCCATCACTGCTGTTGCTGTTCCCAGCTGAGCCCAGCCTCTGCACAGTGCAGCTGGAGCAGACAGGAGCAGCTTTGAACCTTTCCCCTTCCCCTCCAACAGCCAGGAAAGCAGCAGCTGAAGGTGGAGAAGGAGGAAGAGGAGAAGGGATGGGGCTTGCCTTTTAACACAGAGGGGAAGGGAGGGGGGATTCGTACCTGATTTGGGGACTTTAAAAAAGTCCCCAGGGCTGTGGTGCCACAATCTACCCACACTGGTGGGTGGGGGGAAGAGACTGGGAATGGGAGATATAGCTCTCCCTGCCACAGGGGTGGCTGCTCCCACACCCCCTAATCCCTTTGTCAAATCCTGGATCTGCTCCTGCAGGGGTGGGGTGAATTTATCACCCCTGGTCTAGGGAGTTTGTCCTTTTACATACTTGTATCTGTTTTTATCTTTTTCTGTCTTTTGTTGTAATATATCTTGAGTTTCTTTTGAGGACAGCAGAATATAAATCTAATAAATAAACAAATAAATATAAATACATATTTTGCATCTAAGTGCCATTGTACCTGCAATGATAGTCACATCTGGTCAAATCTGTCCCTGGCTAGTCCTGTACTAGCTAGCCTTGTACTACAGGTTTTTCTGCTGCAAAAATGCAGTGTGTTATATAACATAAACTGGAGGTGGGGGCATAGAATAGCATGTCTGCTTGCTGCAGAGTTGATAGACAGAACCTCTGTGATAAAATGAGTAGCAACACCTGTATGGAATATTTACTGGGGTATAATATTCTGTTTGCAGTTTTCTATGTACACATAGTTGAACAGAACACCACCCCTATTTGAAATAAAGACAGTTCCTAGAGCATCGTGTACCTAATACAGGCTTTTTATTATCCCCTGGATACCAAAGGATTATATAGAGCAATGGATCTGGTACCATGACATACTACATCATACTTTTTCCGGTTGTGATTACAAGGTGTCCCTGGTAAAAGTGTAAAAGGTGCACTTGTAAAACCTTACTGCTTTAGTGTAAGACTTGTTCTTTAACATAAACACTTAGGTACACGTAGAAAAAAGTTATTATCGCTAATCACTTTGTCTTGGAGCTGTGTGCTAAATACGAGGATCAAATCTAAGTTCCTGGCAACCACATTCTGGCACATCACACACACAGAACATATTGTTGTTCTTTATGCATCATTATTGCATGAAGTGCTTTACCGACAGATAAAATGACACACAGACACATGGTGGAGGAGATTATAAGGCAAACAAGGAAGAGTGGGGTGAATTGACTGTTTTAACCAACTTCTGTCCTCTAAGTGAAGGCTATTATGAGTCCAGTAAAACAAAAGGAATTACAATAAAATTATACAAATGTAAAAGTGCACAAAAATTTAAATATCTCCAGAAAAAGTAAAGCGACTTTCTAGAGTGGCACTTTTTAAAATGTGCACAACATAACACAGCTATAATTTGTGGGGTCTGTATATATGGGAGCAGTGTGTAGTGCTCTGCCAGGATATCTGTGAGACCTATCTTGGGCATGTACAGACCCATGGATTCTAGACAGGGTTGCTGAAAAAGGTTTGAGGAAAATATAGCACTTTGCCAAAAGATCCATATGTGTATATTTTCTATATTCACTGACCTGTTACTGGCACCTGCTCTAGGCAGCTATGTCAGGAATTCTGAGAGAAGAGCAGGAGCAGAGTACTACTATAGACACACTAAGTTGTTTCAGACAAACAAGCTAGACATTACAAACATACTTACCTCCTGCAGGAGCAAACAATTACGGTAAAAATGTTTTGCTGCAGTGATTTAACTTGAAATAGTTCACTCCTTTGAGCTGATGACCCTACTGCCTGTCCATCTGTGGTGCAGAACATCCTGCACTAATTCACATCATTATCAGAATTGATCTTTTAAAACAGATTGACTTCTGCAGAAATGATGGCGTACTCAGCAATATCTTAATTCAACCCCTTTAACTACTAGTCAAAGTGCAGTTAATCACTGCAGTTTCTCTAAGAAATATGCTTAAGGAATGTAAAGCATAACAGACAGAATTCACCCCTGTGCAGAGCACTGGCACAAAATCTAGGCACCGTTGATGTTCTACTTAGTATGCAAATATATATATCTCCTCAACACAGGAGAGAATTTCAGTCATAGTGCACTAATAAGAATGAAAGCTTGAAAAGAACAATTTTTTCCAATGATTTAGTTGATCTAATAAAAGATATCACATTTGCCCAAAGAACCTTGTCTGCCTATGTCCTTAGACCAACACGGCTATAACCATCACCCCATAATAAGAATAATATATATACACACACATTGTGACATCCAGCAGCTGTGTGAAATACTTAACCAATAAAAATTGCCTCTCTTGCCATCTAGCATTAATAGCACAGCATTCTTTTAGCATAAGGGAATTCAGAAGGCTTCACCTCCTGCTATTCTTCAGTAGCCCACTCAGTAGGTTGTCTAGCTTCTAAGTATGCTCCTTTCTATCTGAATTTGTAGTGCTCATCCATCAAGCTAAGTAGATGTAATTATAATTTAACCATTTTACTTTTGCCATGTTCCTTTCTGCTATGCAGCCACTCCCTCCCTCCTTACAGTGTCCTGAGTTGCATTTATGCAAACTACATATTGCAGTTATACAATTCCTGTTGCACATTCTCTTTCTTATTGCTGTTATGCAGGTGCCTGCTTGAATTACATCCTGAGATGCTGGCACTGTTAAAAACTTAAATATTAGTATTAAACAGAAGCATTTTTTCCTATAAATACATTATTCAAGAGAGACCTGAGAGCTTCTAGAGCAGTAATGCATGTGTAAAATTTGCATGTGTAAAAATGCTCAACCTCTGGCCTGTGGGGTCATGTTATCTGCCCTGTAGGTCTCTCCACAGGTCCAAAAATTTGGCAGTAGGGGGCCGATACCAGCATTAAATGCAGATCCCCTGATGTCAAATTTCTGAATACGGCGGGGGGGGGGGGGGGGATTCCCATAGGCTGGATGACAAGGTGGCTCTGTGTGCTAGATTGCACCAGCCCAAGGTGGGGCCAACATGCAGGATCAAGTTGATGCATGACTCAATTTGGCATATAGGGTCCAGCTGGCACATGATGGGAGCTGGCACATAGGATTGAGCTTGTATGAGGTCAGATCTGTTGTGCAGTGAGCCCTAGCATACGAGATTGGGCCATGTGTGATGTCAGGGCAGTGCACACAATTGGATCTGCTGCATGGGGCTGGAGAAGTGCACAAGACTGTACCTGTGGACCTACCCTGTGTGCTGATCCTATGCTAAATCAGGCTTGTGGTCTGCATCCATATGTTGAATCCAGCCCCACACATAGATTAGCCCCACACCACTCAACCAGCTGTCAGGGTCAGAAGGTGAACACCACTGTTCTAGAGCTATAAAATGTTACCATCTGAAAAGCTAAATTCACCATGTTTCCAAAGATCACTAGTTGACAAAGGAAGGTTTGATGTGACTGTGATATGTATGCAATCTTAAACTGCATATGAGTTGTAAAAGAAATGCAAAACTCTAGAACTCTTGGTTCAGAGCAGATACCTTTTATTAGACCAACTAAGAAATCTCAAAAAAAAACAAATACATTTTTTTTTCTGCAAGCTTTCGGGCACACATCTGAGTTGTAAAACACTTTAAAAACATTCTATTCAGAATCATACCAATTGCCAAGTTTTCCCTCTGGTCAGACTGACAGACTCTGAGCAAGTTTGCCTTCCTCTGCAGCACGGGATATAGTCCTTTGGCTCTTTGGGGTGTATATTGACTTGTCTTCCATTGCACTGGCAGGGACCTAGCGTTGCCCTCATCTTCACTGCTCTACCTACAGCATATTTAATAGTGTTCCTGGTGTTTTGGATGTTGTTCCTTGTCATGGTAGGTGAAGGTTTGAAACAACAATTTCAGATAGTTAATGATTACCTGCAAACACCAGGTAGTGGACTCGATGGTCCAGAAGGCCCCTGCTACTTCTAGGTTGCTATTTTGAACTATTTGCACATACTACATAGGACACTAATTGTAATTTAACCTCTTAATTTCTCAAACCATAATACTTCAAGTAGCACCTGAACAGAATAACTCATTATATGAGTGCTACGTTAACATACAGCTTTGCATCTTGTGCCTTTAGCATCTAATTCAATGCAGTCATTTTTCAAGACTAAATGTATTTTTGCACACTTGCATTTCTCCTGTACTTTGGGAAATATACAAACCCATTTTTCTTAAAAGGTAATTTTTTCTCCCTCTTCATAAAAATTAAAATGTTGTCTCTATGAATAATGAACTTAAAAAAACCCCATGTAATAATTCATCTCCTTTTATTGTTACATTACTTATTACTGTAGTTTGAAAAGCTGGAAATAAGGCTTGTAACTCTTTCAGCAATGAGATCTTCACAAACAGACAATAGTGAAGCCACAAATGTCACTGAAAGAAAATGCAAACTAGTCTCAGCATATCCTAAAATACTGCACTACCTGGCAAATATATTCTGCTTCTTACTGGAATTACCCGCATGCAGCTCAGGACGCTATGTGGACATATTGTGCTAAATGTAGCATTCTCCGAATACTGATTCCATCATTGTAAATAGAAATATCTGCATAAAATAGGTGATATTGTGTAACTCTGATCTTTTGTACCAGTGATTACATGGCATCAGCCTGTTAAGTATATTTACCTTGTTTTAAAAAAAAGAGAGAGAAAGAGAGAGATGTGCATGAAAAAACATTGAATTTTATCTTTCCCTTCTTTCTATCCCTGCATAATTGAAGGAAAAAAAGGTGGGGGGGAATGAAGGAAAACCAAAAATATTTATTTTTTATTTTTGGCTTTCAGTGAAAAAATGAAAGCTACTTTTAAACAAAAAATAAAGCTTTTTGTTCCAAAAAATCTCTACCATCTCTAAGTTTTCCCTTATCACTTTTAAGGAGAGATTCAAACACATGTTTTTCATGATTTCTTTTCCACCCCAAACCCAGTTGCTCCTTTCAGGATCAGAGTCCCCCCAGATGAGCAGACCTCGCTGCAAGGGCAGTAGCTGGGGAGTTTTCTTAAATATCCCTGTCAGGTAAAAATCCCACCATCGCTCACAGCACCCTATCCTTTCCCTTCTGTGCTCAGCAGTATTTCCTCTCCCTTCTCATTCCTTACCTCCCTTGTCCACTGCTGCTGCAGTCCCCAGCTGCCCTGGAGATCCTAGCTCCTCCTGCCCTGCTGCATTTGGGCTCTGTTGGGAGCCAGGCTCAGATGGGGGCAGTGGCAGAGGTGAGTAAAGGGTAGCAGGGAAGATGCCACTGAGCACAGAGGGGAAGGAGAGGGGGAATTCTTATCTCCTTTGGAAATTTAAAAAAGTCCCCAGCTACTGTTCTTCTGGCATGGTCTGAAAGGGAGGTGCAAATGCACCCCCTCTGGATCTGCTCCTTTCTGTACCTCCCTCTATTTGTTTTAATGGGTCTGAGTTTGGATGTGACTTCCACATCTTTAAAGGGCTTAATCCCTGAGTTTAAAGTAACTTGATTTTGAAAATCAAAACTTGACACACATTTTGCAGTTAAACCATTTTTTATTCCTTTCTTTCCTGCACTTCCACATTCTGCTGGAAACAGTAATTTGCCAAGAAGTGACTAAATAAATGCAAACCCAGTGGCTAATTTTCTTAATAGAATGGGTTTAAAACCCCCCCGGCTGTGAACCTAATTGTCTCTAAAGCTGTGGCAAAAGGTCAGAAATTCCTAGGAATGTCAGATTGCCTAAAAATTCTTTTTTTTTTTTTTTGTGGTAATAATCTATTTTTTTCTTTGTACTTACCATTGTTTTTTTTTATTGTGGTCATTTGTTACAGTGAGCATAGCAAACCTGACAGGCATATTCCATTTTTGCTCATCCATGCAATATTACTTTTCAGCTTTAGCATTCAAACGACATGACAAGCATCCTTTCACCAAGTGAAGACAAGTTTTAAAACGCACACAGATGACTGAGAAGGGCCTTCAGTGGTCAAGGAAAGTAGAAATGGTACTTCAAGCAGCTTGTATAAAACATGAATCAGATCCCTTATCTCTGGCTGCCTGGCATTAAATCCAGCTGTCCCATTTGCCTGAATAGCCCTCAAAAAAGAAGAGCCTAAACTGAAATTCAGATCCAAATATCGCAAGAGGTCAAAATGCTAATATATATCCAGACTTTATGCTGGTCCCTAATTCTGCCTAAACACAGACTTTGCCTCTAAGATCCTCCTTGATCTTTGAATGGGGGACATAGGCTTGAATCACACATCCCAATTTTGCATTTCAGGCTGCTTTGGAAATTTCTGTGTAACTGTATTTACTAAGAATTTGGCATCAATGAAAAAGTTACGTTTCTAAAAACAGCTGTCATCATGTTGATACCATGTTGTAGCTGTGATGGTCCAGAAATTTTGTGAGGCAAGGATTTGTTAGGGTGGTAGCTCTTATTGGGCCAACTATGTAGTTGGGATAGAGTTGGTCAAACTTCTGAATGCAAGGCATTTTTTGTCAGGCCTGATCAGAAGGAGTTAGGCACACCATAGCGAAGAGGAGCAGTGCTATGTGGTATGCCTGGTTCATTCTGATCAGACCTGAGGAAGAACATATTGCTTTCAAAAGCTTGTCTAACTGTATCCCAACTATATACAGTAAAAACCCTGTTATCCGGCATTTTAGTAACCAGCATTTCTATTAATGGGAATTTCCAGCTGGCTGGCCAGCCGCACCTGGGTGGGGGGGAAGGTCACACAAGCCCGCCAATGCTGCCACCCACCACCCAATGCTGCTGCTGCTCCACATGCAGATTCCACCCGCCCCCCTTCTCTCCACTCCATGTGTGGCCATTACCACCTCACCCTCGCAAACCCCCTGCTCCGTGTCCAGCCGGAAACCCCTGTGCCTCAGGTAACTGGTATTTTTAGATTATCAGCACCCCCCATTCCCCACTCATGCTGGAAAACAGGGCTTTTACTGCAATTAGTCCAATAAAAAAAAAACACCCTAAGAAATCCTAACCACATTGTTGTAGTCCTTGTTTCCATCATAGATGTATTCACAGGAATAGTACAGATAAGTTTCAAAGGCTGCTTTTGTGAGCTCTATTATATGAGAGTTATATTAGATACCTGATGGAATACATTTAAAGATATACTGGGATCCTAGAGAAAGTGAGTGAGAACTTCCTTCTTTCTTTTGCCCAGGAATTCTTCATAACTAAAAGGGGCCTTTACCAAGGAGGAAAATGAGGACAATTTAAGAGTTGGAATGACCACAGTTATTGGAATTGATTATAAGATATGAGAAAGTATATCACATTATAAGCACTGGAGTTTCCCAGTGCAAAAAGCCTGGCACTCTTTCTCGTTTGACTTTAGTAATAGAAGGTAATTTGGGAAAGCAAAGTGCCTACCTGGCTCTGTTGCCTTCTTTAATTATGAAAGACTAGCAAGGATGATTCATCACCTCTGCTTACTGTGTGACTTTGGACAAAAGGAAAATAAATAAAAGCTACCATTGTCAAGACCTGTTGAAGGATGTCATGTTGCAAAACCCTTCTGTTTGCTCAAACTTTTCCTGAGGGGTTTGGCTAAATGAAGACAAATCTGTTTTATAAACAGTATTAATCAATGGGATGTATTTAGAATGTTTATGAATCATAAATTGTTTATGAGCATGCCTAATACATGCCTTTTGTGCAACATGCCACATGACCATACTGTGTTAACTTCAGCATTGGATAATTCAGTGAGCTTTGTTCAGAGCACACAATATTTGTAGCTTAATATACTTCAGCAGCACAATAGCACAGGTCTAATTCCTATGGAGTTAGACACAGCTAGAATGATATTACCTACTTGTGCTGTTTGTATTAATTGAATTAGTTAATATTTTATTTTAATAGGTTCAATTCTTGCTTTTTCTAATTCACTTCCAAACATTTTGTTAACAGTCCATCAATCACAATAATACTGCCTTTTAAAAAACATGGGATGTAAGTTGTCATTACCAGATCAGATGATAGTATATTATACCCTTTTTGCATAGTAAATCACTACCACCTGTCATAACCCAAAGTTGTGGATTTTTTAATTGTGTGTGCTTCGGCACCGCTAAATTATGTTCCCGCCGAATTGGAGCTCTTTTGCACGATGGAGTGTTCTGTTGTTATGGAGAACCCGCATGCAGAAAAGTGTTTCCCGCCGTTCTGTAGCCTTCTTTGCATTGTGCATGATTCTTGCATTTAGTGATGCACGCTGCAAAGGAGTTTTCCCGCCATTTGTATTGAGATTTGAGCCACATTATTGGCCGGTCTTAATTTAGGCACATGTGGCGGCTAGCTATTGGCTTGCTAGCCGTACAAAAGGCTTGGGTGGTTTCCACCCAAGTTGGAGAGAAAGACGGAGAGAGACGGAGATACGGATCTCTAAGCGCTGTGGGTCCTTTCGAACCCAGCGCGTCTTTCTTAAGAAGGCGATAGAGGCTCCAATTGTCGAACCCCCGGAGCCTAGCAACCTCCGGGGCACCACTTCCCGACGGCCTCTAGCCTCTCCCCATCACTGATCGCAGCCCAGACGAATCCCTACCCTAGAACCCAGTTATCGACACCACGGAGTCT
>NW_005842569.1:778458-786124 GCF_000455745.1 Alligator sinensis | reverse complement strand
CTGTGGGTCCTTTCGAACCCAGCGCGTCTTTCTTAAGAAGGCGATAAAGGCTCCAATTGTCGAACCCCCGGAGCCTAGCAAACTCCGGGGCACCACTTACCGACGGCCTCTAGCCTCTCCCCGTCACCGATCACAGCCCAGACGAATCCCTACCCTAGAACCCAGTTATCGACACCACGGAGTCTGAACCACTCCGAGGATCCTGGGAACCGAGTTTTAGAGTCCTCCAACGAGGAAGGAAGCGGAGCTGTACCTGGGAAACTGTCCAGCCTGCACTGCGACCATCTCTGGTGTAAGTAAATAATCTTTTCAATCAACCATTACGCCTCCGTGACTGATTCTAGCTCGAGTGTACTGCTCCACCCCGCGACTTTTCTCCAGCCCCGCGTGCCCGGGCTGCCGGCCACAGCCCGCGTGCACACAAACGGGCCCAGCTTGCGCCCGGTGAGGACGGGACCGGGAGCCGGCCCGCACACCACCTACCACACCCTAACGCTCTTGTGGGGGCTTATCTCCAACTGAGGGTCTGTAATCAGCAGCTTGGAACCTTTTTGGCTGGATCCCTTCTTACCCCATTATCTCTCACCTTTGACTCACTGTGGTGAAGGCTGACTCTCTCTCCTGCCACGTCTTGATTTTTTGTTGATGTTCTTAGTTGGGAGGTGTTGCTTTTTTCTACTGCAGTCAGCTACAGGCAATCTGCATGGGGCTCTCTTCTGGGGCTCCAACCTCCCCTGCACCCCGTCCTAGTGCCATCCAGATATTCTGCCGCTGATTGAAGTCATGGACCTTCTTGTGTGTGATAACTTTACATTTTTTCCCTTGTTTTAGGTTTTTTTTCTTGTTCAGAGATAACACTCTTCTAGACTTGGTCCTGGCCAAGGGAGATGATCTGGTGTGGCTTGAACATTGAGGGTAACATGGGTGACAGCAACTATGGGATGGACTTCACCTCTCCCCTAAAGGAAAGTGTGCCTTTTCTTCCAGGTTGGCTGATCTTATACAGTGTGCTTTAAACTAGCTTTGTCGGGGGATGGGGCCACAGGGGGACACAAGGACACTTCCCAGCCAAGACAGGTGATGAGCACAAGAAGTACCCAGGTAAGTGACAGGGGTCCAGATAGTTTTGGGATTAGGGGGAAGGTGCATGCACCCATAGGAGGCCTTAAATGCCTCTACACTAATGCCCATAGTATGTGGAATAAGCAGGAGGAACTTGCCTTCCTGCTATCTAACACAAACCCAGACATAGTGGGGCTCACTGAAACCTGGTGGGATTCAACCCATGATTAGGCGGTAAACATCAAGGACTACAGACTGTTCAGATGGGATAGAATGGGGAGGAAAGATGGGGGTGTGGTGCTTTACGTCAAAGAGCAATACACATCAACAACAAACAGCATGGGGTCAGAGGAGGGGCAGACTGAAGTACTCTGGGTTAGAATACAAGGGGGTCAGGGGGAAATAGACTTAATGGTAGGGTGTCTACTATCGACCACCCAACCAGGGGGAAGAGCTAGACCAGAAATTTTCAGGTCAGCTTGTGGAGGCAGTTAAGTCAAGGGACATGGTCATCATGGGTGACCTAAACTACCCAGACATCTGCTGGGAGGAGCAGTCAGCCAGGTCTGACCACTCAGGTAGGTTCCTAGCTGAGATACAGGACCTCCACCTAACCCAGGAGGTGCACAGTCCCACTAGGGGAAATGCCTTGCTGGACCTGGTCCTGGCCACAGGCGATGACCTGGTGAGAGGACTGTGGGTTCTTGACCACCTGAGCGATAGCGATCATCGCCTACTGGAATTCACCATCCAGTGCAGGGTGTCAAAGGCCTGCAGCAAGGCAGCAGCCCTTGAATTCAGGAGGGCTGATTTCAATGAGCTAAGAAGATCAGTTGGGGAGGCAGTGAAGTCCCGGAGGGTAGGGGAGTTGGGAGTCCAAGACAAGTGGTTGTTCCTTAAGGAGATGATCCTCCAAGCCCAAAGGGTGACAGTCCCAACGAAAGTCAAAGGGGGTAAGAGAGGTCAAAAGTCCCCATGGCTCACCAAAGGCATTCAGGAACATCTGAAAACTAAAAAGGACGTGTACAGCCAATGGAAGGGAGGGACCATAACCAAGGAGGATTATATCTCCATTGCTTGAGACTGTAGGGGGGCTGTTAGGAAGGCTAAGGCGGAGACAGAACTAGGACTAGCAACCAGGATCATAAATAACAAGAAGTCCTTTTTTAATTACATAGGGAGTAAAAAGAATGCACTGGGTAATGTGGGGCTCCTGCAGGACACGCTTGGCAATCTGGTGGTTGCACCAGACAATAAAGCTGACTTCTTTAACAAATTCTTTCCTGTTGTTTTTTTTAAGCAGGGAACGGGACATCTCCCCGACTGGGATTCTGGATGGACTCAGGAGAGGCACAGCCAGGCCTAGGGTCAGGGTGGACCTAGTTAGGGAACTTCTGGTGGGGCTGGACATGTTCATATCAGCAGGTATGGATGATCTTCACCCCAGGGTGCTGAGGGAATTGGTAGAGGTCATTGCGGGACCCCTGGCAGGGCTTTACAAGCACTCATGGTGCTCTGGCCAAGTGCCAGAGGACTGGAAAAGGGCCAATGTGGTCCCCATTTTCAAAAAGAGGAGGAAGGAGGGCCCAGGAAACTGGGGAAGCTGTTTGAGAAAATTATCCAGGAGCACATCTGTGAGGGACCAGCAGATGAGGTTATGCTTAGGGAAAACCAACATGGGTTCATTAGGGACAGGTCCTGTCAGACCAACCTGGTTGCCGCCTTTGACCAGGTCACAAAATCCTTAGATGCAGGTGTCATGGTGGACGTAGTCTTTCTGGACTTTAGGAAGGCCTTCGACACCATCTCTCACCCCATTCTCATTAAAAAATTAGGCGACTGTGGCATCGATGCCTACACAGTCAGATGGGTCGCAAATTGGCTGGAGGGCTGCACTCAGAGAGTGGTGGTGGACGGGTCATTTTTGAACCCTGGGCTCAGTCCTCGGGCCTGCACTGTTTAACATCTTCATCAGCGACTTGGACAAGGGGGTGAAAGGCACCTTGTTCAAATTCGTGGATGACACTAAGATGTGGGGAGAGGTGGGCACTCTAGAAGGGAGGGACAGGCTACAACTAGATCTGGACAAGTTACAGGGGTGGGCAGATGAGAATAAGATTGGATTCAATACTGACAAGTGCAAGGTACTGCACCTAGGGAGAAAGAACCAGCAGCATACCTATAGGCTGGGGAATTCCCTTCTAATCAGCACAGAGGCAGAAAAGGATCTTAGAGTCATTATTGATTCCAAGATGAACATGGGCTGCCAATGTGAGGACGCAGTCAGTAAGGCTAACCGCACCTTGTCATGCATCCACAGATGCATCACGAGCGGGTCCAAGGAGGTGATCCTCCCCCGCTATGCGACATCTATAAACTTACCGGGGGGACCAGTGGGGAACAGGAGAGTCCCTGTTCCCCGAGCACTACCAGGAGTAACTAGGAATAGCGGCCACAAGTTGACTGAGAGTAGGTTCAGGCCAGACATCAGGAAGCACTACTTCACAGTTAGGGTGACTAGGATCTGGAACCAACTTCCAAGGGAAATGGTGCTCACTTCTACCCTGGAGGTCTTCAAAAGGAGGCTAGATAATCACCTAGCTGAGGTTATTTGACCCCAACATTCTTTCCTGCCCATGGCAGGGAGTCAGACGTGATGATCTGTTTAGGTCCCTTCTGACCCTACCAACTATGAAACTATGAAATTATCAGGTTCACTGTCCGCTGCAAGGTCAACAAATCAAACAGCAGGATTGAAGTCCTGGACTTCAAAAATGCTGACTTCGACAGGGTCAGAACATTAGTAGGGGAGGCGATGCAGGACCAGGAAGGGAAGGTGAATGGGGTGCACAAAGAGTGGTCATTGCTCAAGGATACAATCCTCAAAGCACAAAAGAAAACCATTCCTGCAAAAAGGAAAGGTAATACAAGGGATGGCAAGCCCTCCTGGCTTAATAGAGACATTGCAGTCCTCTTAAAAAAAGGAAAAAAGAGGTATACACACAGTGGAAGCTAGGGAGGAGAACTGTACAATAGTGGCCAGCACTTGTAGAGAAATGGTCAGGAAAGCCAAGGCGGTGACTGAGAGTAGGTTAGCCATAGGAGACAAAGACAATAAGAAGTCCTTCTTTAGGTATGTAATCTGTTGAAGGAAAACAAGTGGAAGCATTGAGCCCCTGCTTAACATGTTGGAAGAGCTGGCAACTGAGATTCAGGAAAAAACTGAGCTCCTGAATGCCCACTTTGCTTTGGTATTTCACCGAACTAAGGGGAAAGACAAGCAAGATAAGGCTTATAGGGGGCATGCTGGGAATGATAGCCTCCCCACTGTGGATGCTGAGCAGGTGCAATACCAACTAATAAAGCTAGATATTTATAAGTCAGCTGGACTGGATGGACTTCATATGAGAGTGCTGACTGAGGTCATCGCAGAACCCCTAGCAAAGCTCTTTCAGAATTTGTGGCGCACAGGCAAAATCCCTTAGGATTGGAAGAGGGCCAACATTGTGCCCATCTTCAAGAAGGGGAAGAGGGAGGACCTGGGCAACTATAGGCCAATCAGCCTAACCTCTATCCTAGTGAAAATTCTGGAAAAGCTCATTAAAGAATCTATGTGCGATACACTCGCCGAAGGTAAGATTCTGAACAACAGTCAGCATGGCTTTGTCACAGGTAGGTCTTGTCTTATCAATCTCATCTCCTTCTAAGACCAGGTCTCTCACCACCTGGACATGGGAGACCAGGTAGATGTTATATTCCTAGACTTCCAAAAGGCTTTTGATCTAGTATCTGATGATATCCTTGTGGGAAAACTGGAAGATTGTGGCCTCAGCTGCTTGACAGTTCAGTGGGTGAGAAACTGGCTACAGGGTAGGACCCAGAGAGTTCTCATGAACGGATCTGTGTCATCCTGGTGTGAAGTGGCCAGTGATATCCCTCAGGGGTCCATGCTTGGACTGGTGCTTTTCAACATCTTTATCAATGATTTGGATGGAGGAGTGAAAAGCTCGCTGACCAAGTCTGTGGTTGACACCAAGTTATGAGTAGTGTGGTCATGCCAGAAGATAGGTTGCAGATACAGGTGGACCTGGACAGGCTTGAGAGTTGGGCAGACTGGAACTAGATGAAGTTTAACACTTCCAAGTGTAAGGTGTTCCATCTGGGGGTAAACAACCCTCAACATACATACAAGCTAGATGGCGACAGCTTGACTTGCACCACAGCCAAAAGGGACCTATGGGTAGTGATTGGCCATCGGATGAATATAAGCTGTCAGTGCAAGGCGGTGGCCAGCAGGGCAAACAACACGCTGGCATGCATCAACCGATGCATCTCATGTAAAACAAAGGAAGTGATACTCCTGCTGTACTCAGCACTGGTAAGACCACAGTTGGAGTACTGCATCCAGTTCTTGGCGCTGCACTTCAATAAGGATGTGGAAGAACTTGAGAGGGCCCAGAGAAGAGCCACTCGTATGATCAGGAACTTGCAAGGCAAGCCATAGGAGGAAAGGCTGAGGGACCTGGGCATCTTTAGCCTAAAGAAGAGAATGTTGAGAGGGGACTTGATAGCGGCTTACCGCTATATCAAAGGAGTGCATCAGGAGTTCAGTGAACAACTGTTCACTAGGGCAGCCCTGGGGAAGACCAGGACCAATTGATACAAACTCCTGGAAGGCTGCTTTAGGGTTAATACCAGAAAAAAACTCCTTCATAGTCAGGGTGTCCAGACCATGGAATAAACTCCCTCCAGAGGTGGTGGGAGGTTTTCAAGAGGAGACTGGACAGTCACCTCACTGGGGTCACCTAACCCCAGTTGTCTTCCTGCCTGGCTGGGCCTGATGATCTGCAAGGTCCCTTCCAGCCGCTAACAATCTATGAATCTATGAATTAATCATTTCAAGTCTCAATGACCCAGAAGAAAATGGACCACCTGGCTTACACTCAGCCTCAGATAAGTGTTGCATATGGTTATAGGAGGGCTTGGCTTGCCCCAGTCTCTTGGGATGGCTCACCCTCAATTATGATGTATTAAATAGTTCAAATTTTAAAAAAGGAAAATCCCTTTCTGGGGCTTTGATTCCTGGGGGGGGGGAAGGTTCCCCCTCCATCTTCTGACCTGTGGATTCATTGACAGGTCATCCCACCTGCAGCTGGGCTCCAGCCACAGCCTGTGACTCTAGGCAATCCTGCCCCTTTAGGAGTCTTGGGTGGGGGTATGGCTCTTTGGCACCCTAACTCTGTGGAACCACTGAGCGTCTGAAGAACATGCAGGACATTTAAAGTGTAAACAAAAGGAAAAAAAAACCCATCTTCTGCCGGAACCTGTTTATGGCAGCCATTTCTCCCATGGCGTACCTATCTCTGGCGGATATCTCCTGTTGCCTGCACCGCTCCTCCCTGCGGTGCCTCCCCAGCTGTCTTCCTCTGGCTCAGCTGAACCCCGCTGAGCTCCTCTCCCCACTTGGAGCTGGCTTCCAGGGATTCCCCACTCTTGCCAAGGGGGGGCTCAGTCAGAGAAGTAGGCAATTGAGGCTCTCATGGAGAGCCAGGACAGTGTCCTGGGTCTCCATGAGAGCCTCAATTGCCTACTTCTCTGACTGACCCCCCCCCTTCCTTCCCTAGAGATGTACTATCCTCATGGAGCAGCTGTTCTGGAAATGCCACTCCCGCAGCATTCCCTTATCTTGCTGTGCTACTGGCTCTTCCTCAGCAGGCTCCTCTGTCCCTGTGGGGACTTCTGTCCTGTTTTCTGGTGCCCCTACCCATTCCTCTCCACAACCCTATTCTAATATCACAATATACTGCAGAATAGTATGATTTTCATCATAGATAATGTTTTAAAAGGCCACGTGTTATAGTGCAACAGCTTGAGTAATTATTGTAGACTTTTTATTAGTACTGGTATATTTTATCTTTGTTTTAAATCCTTACAGATAGAGAGTAAAAATGCTATATTTAAAAAAGCTTGAGAGGGATCAATGGTAGTGCAGTTAAAGTGAATTCAGGTGCTTGAGTTCAAGCCTTTCTTTGGACTCATGTTGAATGTTGCTAAGATTTGACTCATCTGTAAATGGGTACCTGGTCATGTGGGATGGGAAGTCAGAGGCAGACAGATAAACCTCACTCCTATGTCCATTGGCTGCATAACTGGTGTGTCTTAATCAACTCAATGGACTCTTGAGGGTCAGGGAGGTATCTGACCTTTTTTCCAAGGGTTCCTATAACAGAGTGCCATCCTCAGCAGCATTTATATATACCTGGAGGAACCCCAGAGTCCCTTTATATTTGAATTTTCCTCTGGGACCAGACTCCCTTTCACTTTCCTGCCATGTCTTGATGTTTCTTTGGTTCTCGAGGAGGAGGCTTCCCCAGGGCTTCCCTGATATGGGGTGTGATGGATATGGAGGTGATGACTTTCTGCCTTAAGGGCTTGTGGCGGCAAAGTGCCACAGGCTCCACAGGCTCTCGAGGGAGAGAAAGGAGAACCCGCAGACCCCAGACCCCGAGAGCAAGCCCCCAGAGGGGCGTACATACCTGCTGAAGAGCAGCGGGAGCAGGAGCCGCATTCGTGGCTGCAGCCGCGCGCACCGCCCTTACGCTGG
>NW_005842569.1:770891-777789 GCF_000455745.1 Alligator sinensis | reverse complement strand
CGAGTTGAGGGGAGGGGCAACACCCCGATAGACCAGGCGGAGCGGGGCGCAGGCTCCACAGAGCTATTTGCATGAGCTCGACCTTCCCTTATCATGCCCCATGCCTTGCAGGTGTTATCTGTACAATGTCTCTTTCTTGGGGCCTCAGCCTCCTCAGCCTTGGCCCCTTCACTCTAGCTAGGCCTACCAGCCTAGGCCCACTAGATAGGACCCAGCTTAGAGGCATTAGCTTCACTCAATTTGCTCAATTTGTTCTGTCTAGCTGCACCCGCTATGGCGCTGGGCTCTCTGGTCTCCTATATCTGTGCCCTCTGGCACTGGGCTCTCTGGCCCCTGTAGCTGCCCCCCCCATGGGTGCTAATGAGGCCTCCACTTCCCCTACAGCCTCAGCCACAAACCACTGGATTAAACTATAACATAAACAGGAAGCCCCTGGGCTATGACAAAGAATAGTTAATGTAGGCAGTCAGCCATCTTAATCATGGGCTCCATATCTGAGTCCCCACTGCCAGTTGCTCTGACTTGTAGAGCTCTTGCAGCTTTCCTTGGAGCCTTCCAGAATCCACCATCTGTCTCAGCCTGGGCTCCTCTAGCTAGCTCAGACCAGAGTTTATATAGCTCTTGTCTGGGCCCTCTCACAGTCACCTAACAGCCCCAGTCAGCTGACCAGCCTGCAAGGCTTAGCCTTTAACCCCTGCTCTGTTGTCAGGCTTTGCTCTGGAGACTTGAGTTTTAAACGGGCCGCTCTGCTTCCTAGTAATAGGGCTAGGGTTCCCTGTTACAGATCCCTTGGAACTCCAATAAGGAGATGGAGGAAAGGGCTATAAATAGTAAATCAGAGTGCAAGTTGACAAAGGTTTCCAATTAAATCACACTCCCATGACAATTCTATCCTCTAACATCAAACAAATCTTCCTTTAAATGCTCTAATGCTTAAAGATGCAGTTCATAACCTTTCCATATAAATAGACAGAGACAGGCAGACAGGCAAATGTAAGCGTATACACACACAAATGTACACATGTGTACGTACACACACATACACCACAAAATAAATTGAAACATCTTGTGGCAACGTTATTTTCAAACAGTATGGTATTGGTGTAACTCCACTTATATTTTATACAGTCTGGCATGGTAACTTTGTGTATTCCTTCTCTGCACACCCTCTTTAATATGCAGGTTCAAAGGGTCATGGAGTACTTGATCCTGTTGTTATTGTTTTTGGGTGAAGTGTTTAACTGGGTGGATCAACTCTTTGTGTCCATAAGGTCTTCCCTTCCAAGTATGTGGAGTTTATAGGTGTGCAAATGTTGTAAGAGAAAGATCACTTAGAGGTCAGCACTCACTATGATCTGTACAGAAGTATGCAGTGGAGTCCAGAGTGCAGAGTGTGTGGGAGGAACCAGACAGACACCAGACAGGAGTTTCTCTTTGGATGGCATTACAGCTGGGGATCAATTCTCAAAGGAAAAGTGACTATGGGTATAAGTTTCTCTCATAGGTTCAGAGGGAAATCTGTCACGCACTAGTTTCTGAAAGAGTTGAAATCTCTGAGACTGCTGTTGGGTGGTCTGGGGTCTAAAAGAATTGGGGTTGTATAAATAATTTGAAGAGAAGCAACAGCCAGTGGTGTGTCAGTGACTCCTGGCAGTGGCAAGCAATAGCAGTCACCAGTGGCAATAATCCCTGGTGATGGCAAGGAACAGTGATTATTAGTAGCAGTGTAGTAGTAACCCCTAGTGGTAGCAAGAAGTGGCACAGACCTCTGCTGCAGGCATCCCAACCTGATACTTGCCACTGTGGCTGTCATAGGTGGTGGAGCCCCTGGAGTGGAGTGACAACCCCTGGCAGACTGGAGCAGCCACAAGGAGTGTCAGGGACTGCCAAAGTGGACCTCTTCATCCAGCACCCAACACTTTTGGCTGGTATGGGTGTTGGAGTCACTCAGTGGAAGCCCTGGGTCAGTTTCCCTTCCCAGCATGCTGGGCTAGGTAGTAGCTCCCCTGCTACTGGGTTGGTTTGGTGAGAGGCTGTAAACTATTTATGTTTTCAGACGATACTCGACCAAAAAGGTTTTATTTGAGGTTCTGTTCATCTCCTTTTCCCGTGAATGCACTCTGCTACAGTTTACTATTGCTTGTGAGTGGGCATAATTGTTCATTTTGGAACACTCAGTAAAATGTGTTTTCCCAGGTTTCTGGGGGGGACTTGAGTCAAAATAGAAAGTTAATGTAAAACCCCTAAATTTGAACCTGAATCTTGTTATTGCCACACTTTGGTACATTGTTAACTACTAATGACCCTAGTAAATATCTGACCTCTAGTGGTAACTACAACACAAACAGCTTTACATAAAGGAGGAAAGAATAAGAAAATATTTACTGGGTGCATCTACACAAGATGTTAACTGTGTAGTTGACTAATTAGCTGCACAGTAAATATCTTGGTGTCTACACATGCACCCCTATTAGGCTACAGTAGATTAATTTAGTCTGCAGCAGCATAGTACTTGTAAATACAAGTATTATCCTGCTGTGGAGTAAAAAAACTCTGGAGCAGTACGTGTGTAGACACTGCCCTGGCTGACTGGCGCACCAGGGTGCTTCAGTGCAGGGGCTGCCAGGTGGCTAGCCTTGTACTGAAGCACCCTCATGCCCCAGCCAGCCCCACCGCAGCATGCTGAGCAAGGGGAAGCAGCCTCAGGCTGGAAGGCTGACCTGCTGGGCCTGCTGCCAGTCAGAGCTGCTCCAACCTGGCTGAACATGCTGCACTCCTGGGCGCATGTGCAGACACATGTCTGGCAGCAATAAACTCCAGAGTTTACTGATATACATTAGTAGGCACATTTAGACACACCCACTGTGTTTGAAAGGAAAGATAAGAGGATGGAAAGTTGTGAAACAGAACCCAAAGCTTGTCAGGGTAATAGTTTGTCAGTTTTTCAAATTAATATGCTACTAAGATTACAGAGTTCAGACTCCCAGTTTTTCTCTGAATCTTTTATTTGGAAGCCTAGAAAGACTATTAGTTTAAGAGATGTATGTATTAACTAGCAATGTCCTAGGGGGTTACATATCCTTATGCAGAAGTTTTGCTAAATGTAGACCATACACACTGATAAGGCTCATCTCCACATCCACCACACTCATATTTAAAATTTTACCAGTGGGAATGCGCAGTATATTATGAGTCCTTTGTGCACTGAAGCTTTCTTTTTTATTATGTTAAAAATATAGTTCCTGTTCTAAAAACTAGACATACTAGTTCACTAATTAGCTGGCTAATCCAAAAATGAAAAGCAACAACTCTGTGACCTATCTAGGGTCATAGCTTAAGTCAGGGCTGTCCAACTTTTGAGCAGTCAGGGCTGAATGCTATGTGGGCTACATGCCAAATAGGCTCACATGCTGTGGGCTGTGTAGCCTCCCCAGCCCCACAACCATACAGGTTCCCCTGCTACATAGACTGCGTGGACTCTGCAGGCCACCATACCTCAAGGGGCAAGGACAGGAAGCTGAATGTGGAAATGGGAGGGGGAGCCTGAAGGTGCAGTGAGGGAAGTGGTAGCTGGACAGGCCACATCTTGGAGAGGCCTGGTTTGAACCATCAAGTTATATCTGTTACAGTGCAAACTTTCTCCTAACGTTTAGAGCCATAATATTTTTTGTTGTTTATAGATTCATAGATTCATAGATTATAGAGTTGGAAGGGACCACAATGGATCATCATGTCTGACCCCCTGCCCCAGCAGGAAAGAGGACCAAGGTCAGATGACCCCAGCCAGGTAACTGTCAAGCCTCCTCTTGAAGACCTCCAAGTTAGGTGATAGTACCACTACTCTTGGGAGCCCATAGAATGTTTTCGTATACTACTTTTCATTCAGAAGGTTTGTGAAGAATCAAGTTCTGTTGTGTCTTTCAGATGAATTCAAGATTCCTTCTCTTCAAAGTGCTCATTGGTCAGAATATTTAATGGCTTGGAGACACAGAAAGTAAAGATGAAGTAACTCTAAAGCAGATTAGTTTTTATATGCTTTAAATCCATCTTTGGATACATACATTCTGAAACAAAATAGCTATAGTTTGCTTTTGCTTAATTCTCTTTTGGAAGCTATTTAAACTGGAGCAATATAAGGATTTGTCTAGAGAGGGCTGTTACAGTGCAGCAAGCTACGGTATGAATTGCACAAAGTCTGCACAAATTCTCTGTATTTACATGCATAATATGCACTAAGGGTGCCTTGGTATGAGGCTGTGTGTTTTATTTTGAAAATGTAGTATTAGGCTAGAAATAGATGTCACCAAATCATAGAAAATGAAGGTTGGAAGGGACCTCAGAAGGTCATCTGGTCCAACGCCCTGCTCAAAGCAGGACCATCCCCAACTAGATCATGCTAGCCAAGCCTTTGTCTAGCTGCGTCTTAAAAAGCTCCAAGAACGGAGAATTCACAAATGCTCTGGGTAACCTGTTCCAGTATTTTACTACCTCCCTAGTGAAAAAGTTCTTCCTAATATCTAACCTAAACTTCCCTTGCTGCAACTTGAGACTGTTGCTCCTTTTTCTGTCATCTGCCACCACTAAGAGCAATCTAGCTCCATCCTCTTTCAAACTACCCTTTAGGTAGTTGAAGGCTGCTATTAAATCCCCTCTCAGTCTTTTCTTCTCTAGACTAAATAAGCCCAGTTTCCTCAGCCTCTCTTCGTAAGTCATGGGCCCCAGACTCCTTACCGTTTTTGTTGCCCTCCGCTGAACTCTCTCCAATTTGTCCACATCCTTCCTGTAGTGGGGGCCCAAAACTGAACAAATGAAGTGGATCATCTGTGCTGGGATGTGTCCTGACAGAGCTGATCCATTTCACTGGGCAAAACATGTTGCTCATTGTCTCACAGCATCGATGGGCAGGACAACAAGCAACATATTCTCCAGGGGCTTGAGAGGTGCTCTCCTATGTGCTCTGAGGATACCCATGTAGGATCAAGCCCCTCAAACCCTGCAATCACTTGCCTGGCTTTCCCTGAATACACAGATGTGCCCCCAGGAACCTCTGGGGCACATCCCCATAAGTAGGATAAGTTGGGTTTCCCCACTTATAGAGACATGCCCCCACCCAGAAATTCCTAGGGGTGCATCTCTGTATGCAGGGAAAGCCAGGTCAGAACTTCCAGAACTTGAGGGGCCTGACCCTGCAGATAAATTGCCAGGGTACATAGGATTGAGTCCCTCAAGCCCCTGGGACACGTGCCCAGGATGGCTGGAGAGTTCAGGCAGCTGTACTGACTATTTATAAAACTATATTGATGTATGAAAATAGCTAAAGTGGTACAACCACCTCCCACTACCCTAGTGTGAATACAGTTGTGCTGCTACAAAGGTGCTTTATAGCAGTTAGTTAGGGCATAACTAAACAAGCAAGTTATAATACAGTACATTGGGTAGGCGCTACTGGGATAACTGCTCATGCCCCACACTTACCCTGCAGTAAATGCAATATAAGCTACATAACTTTTATTGAGGGGAAAGTTACCTTATACTTACAACAAAATAACAACTTTGCCATGGACAGTTACTGTGGAGTAGTGACAGTACTTTATATTCATATCCTAGATGGCCCTTCAGTCACTAGCTCATATACCCACATGTTGAGACTATTATATCCCCCTATATATACCTATACATGTTTCTGGAAGGAGGAAAAGCCAGGGTTCACTGCTTGCAGAGATGTACCCCTGGAAATATCCAAGGTGAATGTCTGAAAGCGAGGAACCCCAACTTTCCTTGCTTCTGAAGATGCACTCTGAAGATTGATGGAGGCGCATCTCTGGAAGTGGGGAAAGCTGGGCAGTTGCTCACCAGACCTGAGAGGCCTGATCCTGCACAGGGATTCTTGGGACATGCAAGACCAGGCTCCTCAAACCCACGGAACACCTGCCTAGGGTTGCAAGCGAGTGCAGGCAGCTCTGGGCTGCCTGTGCTCTCCTGTCATAAAACAAATAGATGTCTGCTGTAATTAAGTGGCACAATATATTACTACCTTTGGCTGCAGCCACATTGTGGAATGACAAAAAGTATGGATGTCTATTTGCTGTCACTTTGCGCAACCATGAAAATTACTTTGGTGGCACAAAGGCAAAGAAAGATGATGCCTATTCTACCATATATCACTTTGTTATTTGAGTGTGCTTATGTGAGAGGTCCAGGGAAGAAAGGAAATTTTGCCTAGACATACATGGGTATATCTTCACTCCTATAAAAATGTCCTGTCCATAGGAAAGTATGTGTATGTTGATTCTGTATAGTTTAAGTCATTGAACAGTTTAGAGGTGGTAAAAAACAGCTTACTCCATAGTATTTCTTTTACCCAGCCTGAGGGCAATGGGATGAGTCATCCCAGTTAACCAGCTTGAATTTAGTTTCCATTCACCACTCTCAGACTTAATTATTGCTGAATTCAGTGGAATCTATTATCGGTACAAACTAGCACCTGTTCATTACCATATTCCTTTCTAAGTGAGGAAAAGTGGAAATAGTCCCAAGTAGGAATCATGATCATTCATAATGTTCTGGTTTTTTCCATTTTAATTTAATCCAAGTGCAATCATTCTCCTTGTAACACTTTTTAAGCCTACCACTACAGTTTGACAATGAAAACTTCTCTGGATTTATTCATTCAGCCATTTCTGATAATTTCCAGGCAGAGAAAGTGTACTGCAGCTTTCCTTGTTGAATTTGGAGTCCCTCCAATACCTGATGAGCATATTAACATTGCTCCTGTTCACTTACTGAAACCTGCCAGTTCTATCTAATTTTAGTTAAGTTGCTATTTATACTTAGATTTCCGTGATTTCTCTTGCGAAAGCCTTGAAACCACCACATACACACAAGGAATATATTTTTA